>NW_026877911.1:0-231998 GCF_032173495.1 Musca vetustissima | reverse complement strand
GGAGATCTGCCTTTGAAAAACCCTGGATGACAGGGAGATTCGGAACAAAGGAAAAGAGATAGGTCCGAAGGCTTTACAACAGAGCACGCCGAAAAAAATCCGTAGTATTCTGGGACAACTTCCACGATAAACAGAAGGAATACAATAAATTAACAAGAACCGCCAAACGCAACTCCTGGAAGCTGTTCTGCGAACAGGTAGATAGCGTCAACGATGTTTCAAAAATCAAGAAATTTATCGAAGACCCACCCGAAACTATGGTAGACGGCGAGGGTAATAGGATAGCAACAATCGAGGCAAACACTAAGGTTCCTAATAAACGCCGACTTCCCATCGAACACATCGACAATGGACGATGTCATGACAGATAGGGTAGAAAGATCAGAGGAACCAATTATTGACAAGTCAATGGTGTTAGACGCCCTAAAAAGCTTCTCACCATTGAAAGCAGCAGGACCAGGTAACGTCTTCCCCGCGTTGTTACAAAAAGAGGCCGTCTTTTATCACCACATCTAGCCGCACTCTTTAATGCTTGCTTAAGGCTGACGTACACACCGAAAGCCTGGCAGGAAGGCAGGGTAGTCTTCATACCCAAGCACGGCAAGGCAAATGACGCCAAACCAAAATCATATCGGCCTATAAGCCTAACTTCTTTCCTACTCAAAACCATGGAACGTACAATCGACACCATGATAACAATGTCAGCACTAATACGCTTATCCAATCCTTAGAAACCTTCCAAGTTGACCGGTTAATCATATGTTAAGGAATAGATGGATAAGCTGTAGCATACACGATATAACAATCAGGGACAAAGTAGGTTAGGGAACACCGCAGGGAGGGATTCTGTCACCGCTCCTGCTGAAATTTATAATATATTTTTTTTTTTTTTTTGTAGAAAATATATATGAAAGAAAGTTATGTTTAAAATGATTGTTGGAATGCAAAATAATTGTTTATCGAAAGAAAACGATCACCGAATTAAATGTTTACAATTGCACTGCGAAAACATGGTCACCCATGCACAATTTGTCGAAAACTGAAAAGGCTAGCCAAAGTGGTTTACGTAGATAATAATATAATTGTTTATCGAAAGAAAACGATCACCGAATTCATCCTGCGCCCTTACAACCAAAAGATTAAATGTTTACAATTGCACTGCGAAAACAGGGTCACCCATGCACAATTTGTCGAAAACTGAAAAGGCTAGCCAAAGTGGTTTACGTAGATAGAGAATAAGATTACCATATACAAAAACGTGGTTGCGGGTCGGAAAAAATTTTAACCGAGATTTTAAGAGCGCTGTTCAAAGGTGCCCCACGTTCAAAGGTGCCCCCCCCCCCCCTCTCCCCTATATATATAGGCAATATTGCCAATTTTTTAACATAGGTGAATCCGAGGTTCGCCCCTTTATAGCTCAGGAATTACTTAAGTATATGAAAAAAAGTGAATAGTTTCGGGTTAACTGATCGATCATTGCAAACTTTTCATGATATTGACCTCCAAGCTTTATTTGGGTGGAAAAGCTGTGTCTACGTAAAAACAGGTTGAGGCGAACCAGTTTTTATGTTCTCTATCGATTTGTAACTAAGCTGCTCATTTCACGGTCTTCGTGTCAAAGTGAAACTAAAAGCCAACAAAGTGGGGACTACGTCTCTTATGTATAATTTTTCAAATTGTAACCTTTAAGTGATGCTGATATTTTGAAGCTCGATTTTGAGTGCTTTTTAATTTTACTTCTAGCTTTTAAACGCAAACAGGAATATCTAAAAATTGATTACAAGATTATTGCAGTCACGAATTTTAGTAATTTGATATATATTTTGTGTATGTAGTATGCACAGATTCAGAGTAATACTCATGCGATCAAATTTCTAAAAAGCCTATTTTTCGGGCCAAATTTTTAGATCTGTCAATTGAATGATATGGGTACCCACGAGTTTTCGAAAATTATTCGCGTTTTACGAGTTTTTGGGTACTTCAATGCAACAAGTAGTACATCCGAGCCGTCAATTGAAATTTCGCAAAATATACATGGATTGAAAGATAAACGTCAGTATTTCCTGGAAACCACATACACATCAAATGATTTTGAGAATTACTCGATTTAGATGCAATTTAATATGTATGTTTCATAATATAGTTTTATTTAAAGATTTATTCCTATTTATAGAACCCTAATATTTACCGGAAGGGTCTTGCTATACTTATAAACAAGAAATTATTATGTTTATTTATGACAATTTTTTTTGGCGAAATTCGAGTAAAATAGAAGAACAACACCAACATTTTTTTTTTCTGAAATTACTTGTATAAAATTAAAAAAAAAATAAATATGATGACATTATTTCTTCAAACAAAAAACAAATATTTTTCCTCAATATCTTGTTTTGATGTGGCTGTAATTTACAATCCTCTACACAGACTTGTGTTATTTGGATATCATTTGATTTATCGTGGTGTTTAGATTATGCAGATATTTTAAAATTCATTTTAAGGTGGATGCATGTCATGAATATAATAATAACAATGACACTATTCCCTATATTTTTATTATTTTTCTCATACTTCGCGTAAATGTGCAAAATGTTCGCGATTATTATAATATATTCATATTCTTATTTTACGAAGGAAGATAATATAAACGTTTTTGGTCAAAATAATAAACCGTGTTATTTTAAGATTTTTCTCTTATGCCCAAAATTAAAACCTGGAAAACTTTTGCGCGCATCAACCAAAAATTTGATCGCGAACGGTTTCGGAGTCAGAACATTTTTCTCTATATGTACCAAAAATCATTGATGTACCACGAAAACAAAAAAGGCGATTTTTTGAAAATGGAATATTAAAAAAATTGGCAATATTGCCCATATATATTTATAATGCGTTACTATAAGATTTTTAGATAGCTTCTTGTATATTTCTAAAGTGGTGCAGGGTATCATACAGTCGACCCCGTCCAATAGAAAGGTTGAAAACGTAAAGTATCAATTTTATAACATCGGTTTAACAACATGATTATTGGACCTATTCGGTACATAGTATTAAAATAAATCATTAATTCAATACTCATGCATGTATACTTTTATGATAAGAAAAAAAGATTTATAAACAATCCATATCTTGTAGCAGATAATATAGCATGATACCGATACCGATACAGTTTTACTTCCGACCACAGCCAGAGTATAATCACTGCAGTACAAATGCGGAATAAATTCCATAGATTTGTATGCACGTATATTGGCATTTTCCAACAAATTGGAAATATATATTTCTAAAGATGTTAAGTATTTTATGGTGAACCATTTCTTCTATAAATACATATACATACAGTGGCGTGCAAAAGCGATTAAATGTTTGTGTCTTGGGCCAATGCAAAAAAAGTCCTGTCCTCATTTCGAATAATAATTTGTAATCAATCGTGAAGAGTCGGATGGGACAGTAGTACCAATCGGCCTCTACCAATTTAGACAAACTTTAGCAGGGGATCTGAGGTGATTGGAAGAATAATCCAAATAATATTGATTTGAAATTGTTTGAAAGTACGCCAAATAAACGACACCTTAACATATATAAAATACTAGCTGAACCCGTGGCGCTTCGCTGCCACTTCTCAAATGATCAACATGGGATACTTCATGTAGAAAACTATTTGTATGCAGTTTAAAAGCTCATATTTGAAGAAATTTGACTCTGCCAAAATTACTTATCCAAAAAGTTACTGCCAGTCGATGAAAACACTCGTAGGCGATATCGTATTTTCAACAAATAAGTTATAGTTAATAAGTTTACCTTAAATATTATCGCCTTAGTTACTTTCAACTTTCACTAAGAAGACACGTTTAAGATTTGACGAATGCATGCTTCATTTCTTCAATAACCGTATTTGTTAAAATACGATATCGCCTGCCCCTGTATTCTGTAACTTTTAAACAACATTCGATATTGTATTCATTTGTTTGTTTTATTGTTTTTACAATAACAAAAGAAATTTAAACAATATCGAATGTTGTTCATGGTACAATTATAAAAGGTAACAGCAAATCCCAGCTGATTTGATTCCAACGTAATACTAGTGTCAATATAAATTTGACAAATTATGTTTTTAAAAATCACCCAACAGGAAAATTGGGAACGCATGCAATTTGAGATTGTTATTTATTAATGTGCTCCCGTATTCAATTTACTCAATCTGCCTGCTGGGAAAGTTTGAGGAAGCAAATCTTTCTTGAAGGAATTACTCGCTATTCCCAGCATTGTCATATGTGTTACACATATATATGGCAATGGCTCAATTAAAGGAAAGATGTGGAAGCGATAGAAATATAAATTTGATAGATTTTCATTCATGTTTTTCAATTTTTATTTTGAGGATTCGAAAATATTCCATTTTCAAAATAAAAATAATTTGATGATAATTTGTTTGTTTGTTTACATTTTTCTGTCAAATGAGTTGACACTAGTAGAACTTACAACAACAAATTTCCATGTGGTTGTTGTATCGTTTTTTGTACAACAACACTTGCAGTTACCTTTTATTATTATACCATGAATGTTGTTAAAAGTTACAGTATAGGCCTACTGGTAGTGACTTTTTGACACCCAAAGTAAATAAAATACTTGCATGAATAATAAGTAATTGCAATAACAATAATGTATAAAAAATGTGAACATTTAACGGTAAACAAACATAAAATTGAAGTTAAGTTTAATACTAAGCAAAGCTAAAAAATATTTTGTTAAATTATTTTAATAGTTAATTTTTCAACAATTTTATTGATTTGCAGTCTTTGGTTGTTTTTTGTGTATTCTACCCCAAGCGTTTAACATATGTTGTTGACAAACTTTGTTTTTCCAGATGTCGTTGTTGGACCTACAACGACATCTGGGGAAATTTACGATGGCACATATCTGTAAAAATTTATGTTTTAAGAATTTCAAATTAACATTATTAAGCTGACTTGCCTCTTATTATACTATTTGTAGTAAATCGCTGAAAACTGGGTTTTTTGTATAGTTCCACGACATGTTATTTCAATTGCTATTTGATCACTTATAACAGCTTTAATTGCTAATTTAACAAATGATGACATTTCTCTTCCCCCAACACATTTTATTAATATTTTCTGTAATAAAGTTGTATCTGAACGGTGGCAGAAATTAAAGTTTAATGAAATTAAAGTTAAAAGTTATATATTATTACCAATTGTTCTCAAACTTCATCTTCCTTTAGAAGTTTTGCATCAAAATTTTTAACAACAATTACAATTCTTTTTCTAAGGAAGTGGGCATTATGGAATGTCTTATCTCATCCTTAAGAGTAATTACTTGCTTCGTAAGTGATTTAATTGTTAGTTTCCTTTAAAAAGATTTCCATGGTTTCCTTTAAACTTTTTATTTCAATTTGATGTTCATAAACACTCCGACTTTTAACATCTTTAAGATTTAAGAAAATTATATGTAAGTATTGCATACAAATTGCTTTAGTTTTTAATTTCATTTTTAAATATAAAAAATTATTGTTAATCGATACCTTTATTATTTGTGCCCATTATTGAATTTAAGCAAAAGTCGTCAGTAATATTTTTCCGCATCTTTCTATATTATTTGATACAGCAATCAAAAACGTTTCAGGCCGATGATTTTTTATAATAAAAATTCAGTAATATCCAAAAAGCAAATTAGATTTTTTCCCAATGGGATGGAATGTTGGCACAATATAAAGATGGTTGCGGAAATGAGAACATTGTGCACTTGGAAGTTTAATCTCCATTGTTTTAATCGTTGATCAATTCTACAAATTCACATTTACACTTAATGAATCTGAAATAAGGTTTGAGCGGAATGGACATTGGAAGTTCTAAGGCAAACATATTTTTAATTGAGAATGAGAAACATATTTAAAAATTGTTTACTATTTGTGTAAATTACGAAGCTATCGAATTTCCATCTTCTTTCATTTAACTAAGTAGTTACTATAGACGATTGAAATTGGATAACAATTCATTTGTTATTGTAAAATTACGAAGTATCACCCTTTTACAAAAAATAAGTGTCGAAGTAGATAATTATTTGGAGATGGAGTTAGAAACTCACTTCCAAATGCTTGCAGGGAATAGATTAAAAATACATTTCACTATCTATCTTTGACTAAACAAAAACAAATTAGCTTTGACTTGTCTCCGTCAGTTGTAATAATATTCTTACACAAATACATTTTCTCCAATATTCACATGTTTTTCATTAATCTTTCAAAGATCAATACAATCCATCATTCCCATTGCCACCAACCTTTATGTCTGTATTCTCAGCTGTTTCCCCATAATATGGTTGGAATCCTTTCCTCGCTCCGATTAATGTTGCTTGAATTTTATATGCATCTTTAATTGTTTCATTGGCAAAAAAGTTTTCAAATGATTGCATCATCACAATATAATATTTTTACCGAACCTAGATTTAGCATTGGTCTTAAGTGTATAACCTTAGTTTTTTAAGAAACCAAGATCAAGTCCGATGATAGAATTTGTAACAATTGAGTTAGTCGTTTCTTCCATACATCCTCGAAATAATAGTTTTGGTCATATCCGTTTGATCAACTAAACATAATTTCCCAAGTTATTGTCACTTTTATAGTGATAGGAAGAATTTTTTAAATTAAAAAATCCAAAACTTAAATGTTTTTCACAAACTGACAAAATGTAAAAATTATAATGACAATAATTTATTTTATTATTTTACACAAATTTTATTGCAATATGTGATGATAATGGAGATATGTGGTTATTATCATTGCTGATAATGACATAATACACATGTCCAAAAATTATGAGTCGAAAATTGTTAATTTATTAAAGATCATACACACTTTTATGATCCGAGTTCCTTATGGTGTTTTTACATGATATGTATTTTACATATGGAAATCGAAGTCGTCATGTGAAACATACGGAAATTTCAATGTGTCAAAACGATATGCAATTATATATGTATTTTTTTCCGAATAGGACGCGATCTGTTTTCGTATTTGAAACATAAGTAAATCAGCTGTTTAAATGAAACACATTGTTGGAAGAAAATATTTCAATTGCAAGTCAATGAAAAGGATGAAAAGGCAACAATTACAAATTATTTCGTTTGTAGATGTAATGTAAAATACATATCGTGTAAAAACACCATTAGCTGGATTTCCTCTTATTTGCAAGATCGTACTCAAAAAGTACATTTCAATTCATTTCTCTCTGATGACATCAGTGTTTCATCTGTTGTTCCTCAGAGTAGCTATTTGGGCCCATTACTCTTTGTCCTTTATTTAAATGATCTTTCATCTGTAATTCGGGTTTCTAATATTTTAACGTTTGCAGATGATGTAAAACTTTTTTGTAGTCTAAATACACTTAACTCATCATTATACTTGCAGCATGACCTACACTCATTCGTAAACTGGTGTAGTGCCAATGGTATGTTTTAGGACCAGCCCCATAACTCTTTCTAGGACCAGCCCCATACCTATTGATTACTTTATAGGTTCTCATAAACATGACTCTGTAGATAACAAATTTTAGGTAAGAAATTGCGTTTTCATTTACATATTGAATCATTTCTTAATAAAGCTAAAACCTTGCTTGGTTTTATAAAGCGATGGTCTAAGGAATGATGATCCGTATATAACTAAACGTCTATTCATTAGCCTTGTTCGACGCACGATGGAATACGGCTGTGTACTTTGGAGCCCATTTTATAAAAATTATTATAATAGAATCGGTTCTAACCCAGTTTCTTTTATTTGCTCTTTGGGGATTACCTTGGAATCCGCTTGAAGCACTTCCCCCGCACGTTAGACGCCTTAAACAGATTGATCTTCCAACACGCGAAAGAAAGCGATTTATGCTTAGAGCGATATTTATTATAAAATTGTTACGTGGGCAAATTGACTCTAAGTTTTTACCTGGCGAAATAAAATTTAATATTCCCTCCCGTAGAACACGTAATTATTTACTTCTTAACTTATCCCTAGTTAGACATAATGCTTTATTTGACATTTCCATGTTGTCGGATGAATTCAATGGAGTACGTTCAAGTCTTGGAAGACAAATTATTGCCATTTTGGGAAAGCCGCAACAATCAAGGACTCGTTTTTTAGCAGGACAACGCACCAGTTCATAGAAGTCGCCGTACTCAAGTGTGGTTAAAATTAAAAAATATTAAATTTTCAGACCAGAATCCGATCGAGAACATGTGTGGAATCTTGACTCATCGTGTCTATGCAGAAAACCTCCAATACCAAACGGTATTTTACCTCCAAGAAGTGATTTTCGATGAATAGCGGCCAATCGATGGAGACTTGCGAATAATTTTGAACAACAGTGTGATGGATAAAATTTTTGAACTTAGGCCCTACCCATTATTTATAAAAGTTATTTTATTTTATTTAAGTTTTAAAAAATAAATTTTTCTAATTTTGTAAAAGTGTGTCTATAGTTATGCAACACCAGCAATTTTGAAAGTGCAGAATTCGGCGAAACCAAAAGAATAAATTAATTATTTTTATTGAATAATATGTGTTTTTGATCGTTTTATTGTGAACAATAACTTAATGGGTCCATTTTATTTGTCAACTAAAACTCCTTGTACATTATAACTTTTTACCGCCATGATTTCATATAAGTCTTGATTTAGATTAGACGAGTTTACTTGCGGCAATTCTTGTCGTTCTCTTTTGAACTTGCTTCATGCGTTTATACAAGGCAATTCGGTTTCCAAAATATTTTTCTATTTGTTGTTTTTTCACATTTAAATCTATATAAAATGTCAACAAATACGAAATACACAAAACGAATTGCCAGAAAATTGTCGGTACGAGCAATTTTTTTTCATTTCTATTCCCCTTGCCCCTCTCTCCTACAAACAAAGACTTGCCGCAAGTAAACTCGCCTAATCTAAATCAAGACTAAAACCATCTAAATTGGTAATACACATTCTATTTTTAAAATTGTTATACTATTTTAGAGTACCAACATAAAGAAGTCTAATTAAAATTCTCTTCATGCCGATTTAAAAAATATAATTTAATTTTAGACAATAGTAGATGAAATATATATATGGGAAATTACAAAAATCTTTTAAATTCCTTGAAACTGAGGTTTGCAAGGTTATAACTCGCGAAATATGAACATATTGCATATAATTTAAATTCATTTCTATAAAATGAAGTGTTCTTGTCAAAATCTTAAAATATTGGTAAAAAATAATAAGTTTGGTGGAAGCTGTAGGAAAATGGGTAAAAACTGGTTGAAGCCAACGAGTTTTTTTTGTGTTCCTTCCTGATTTGTGGCTAAACTACACAACACACGCTCATGTGATCAGTGACTAAGTTGCAGAATACCCCATGGACAATATGGTTCTAATGTATGATTTTTCGATATAATCACTGCATCCACCCAAAAAGGATGCTGACATTTTGAAGCCGGATTTTCGGTGTTTTTTGAAATTTTCTTATAATTAGGATGCGCAACCAGATAATGATCTAAACTATTTACAGGATTGTAGAACTCGTGATTTTGCTTTGTTTAGTGTATATCACATGAATGTGCTCACCGTAGCTTCTTTGCAATTGGCGTATATAATCGCGTTTTTTTTCGAATTGATTTCACATACATTCATTCTTGTGTTATCATATTCGCGAATCTGTGTGAAAATAGGTCAAAAATATATCGATACGCGAATAATATGCGCATTTTATCCAAAATCGATTGTGGAGGCACATCCGCGGTTCCTAACCGATCCTTTTAAAATAGATGTCCTTTTGTGTATTTTCATAGGAGATTACTGAAATCGGATGCGCATAAAAATCGTATGCACGTTGCGTGATTTTTAGCCATTTTTAGGGTTTTTGCATAGTAAAGTGCATCGAGCGGCACACTTTGACCGCTAAATTAAACATCGAAAAATTCTTAATTATTAATAGACATTGAGTCGGTTTATACGAAAACCCCATGCGCATCAACTGATTTCAACGAATACACGAATTGCATACTTTTAAATATTGATAATTTTTATTTATTGTAACTGTAATATATTTAGTCAGTTTTACAGTCGAAACTGTTATCAGATGAATATACCAATATTTAACAATCATCTAAAATAATTTGAAGAAAAAAGCGTCGCATATTTTAGAAGATTAAGGCAAAACCGTATTCCCTTAACCATACTAAAAAAATCGAAAATTCAAAAAACATTTCGATTTAACTAAAAAATTAATTTATTTCATTTTCAGATGTCTTCATGCTTCAATTTGTTTTTCGCGACAATTTAACCAAATTTTAATGTGATTTGACTAGTACTGCAAAGAAAACAAATGTGTTTAACCATTTGTGACGAAATTCCCGAATTACAACAAAAAGGATTTAATTTAATTTATATTTGAAATACAAGATTTAAAATCGCTATAACTTTTGTGCGCAGCATCCGAATTTGTGAACGCGAACATATTTCGAATCAGCATATTTTTCTTAACCTATGTACCAAAAATCATGAATGTGCCCGCAAAAAAATTAAAAAAAAAAAAATTTTATGGAATTTTAAAAGAATTTTGGAATTTCCCATATATATATATATATATTTATATATAATCACGGCCCTTCCAAAAAACTGTGGATTTGAAATTGAAATACATTGTAAATTGCGTCTAAATCGTATTTCTCAAAATCATTTGATTCGCAGGAAGTACTGAAGAAGGATATCTTCCAATTCATTCATATTTTGCGAAATTTCATTTGACGGCTAAATTGTAGCACACGTTGCATTGAAGTGCCCAAAAACTCGTAAAGCGCGAATAATTTTCTAAAACAAACGGTGTGCACTCTAAAAGAATACATTGACCTATGCCTATTTCAATGCGGTTCCTTAAGATGTACATTGTTGGCCAATACTAAAGCAACTTTTTTACAAGTGGATAAATTATTTCATATTTTTTAGAAATAAATAAATAATTTATCAACATGTAAAAAATATACACCCAAAATGTATTTTGAAATAAAAATATTGTATGGAAAAAAATATTGTATGGAAAAGTAAATTTACCCAATTTTTTCCTGATAATTATTTTCACAATCACTCGTAATTAGCTGTTTTATCGGTGTACGGTATTTGGTCCTAGTCATTTTTATGTTTTTCTTTTTTTTTTTTTGTAGTAAGTAAAAATTGAAAACAGACACATGTTATTGTAATAAAATCCTTTTTGTTGACTCTTCTAAGGGTACGCCAAGAATGGCTTGCTTTTCGTTTTATTTCATCATTCTAATTCTAATTACATTGTTGTATTTGATCGTACTTAATGCTATCGATAAGTGTACTATTTACAATGGGTTTACAAAATGCTATCGATAAGTGTATTATTTACAATAGGTATGTTCCTTACATGATTCGACTACAGCTCGGCCAGCCTGACAGTAGTGACCGCCCCGGTCACTCGGGGGTAATATATGTATACGCTAAATGAGCTGTGTGATTTTGTTTTTACGCTAAATCACTATATATGTTAACTACTTAAGCTAATACTACATACTATTGGGGCAGAGCAGCCCTGGGTCCCCGTATTTATATCAACTGTTCTCCACAACCGCATGTTGCACGCCTCGATCACTCCGTCGTATGGGATTTGAGTGATCTGGCAGTTTTCGATATCACCGGGTCGTGATATCGAAAATATCGGTCGTTTGGTAGCACCCTGCGCACCACATACGATCCCCTAAATTTTGGCAGCAATTTTTTGTTAACCCCTACTGACGTATCAATATTCTTTATCACCACAAAGTCTTCTTCCTTAAATACGTTGACTTTACAACCCTTTTCCTTTGACCGTTCCTCATTATACTTCTGCGTTTTCACTATAGCGGCCTCCGCTTTGCCTCTTATGGCCTTGATACCTCCCCCCGGGTCCAAAAAGTTCTCCTCTATGTATTCTGAGAGTTTATCTACTATTTCCCCTCTTTGGTTAACCCCGAATAAGACTCTGCTCGGTGTATCCCCAATAGATCCGTATTATTAAAAGCTTATTCTATTTTCCCAAGCTGCTTCACCCAATCCTTGTGGTCTACTGGCTCACTCAATTTTGCCAGCATTCCTACCAAGGTCCTGTTCACCCGCTCCACTTGACCGTTGGCCTGGGGCGAGTGGACAGCCACCTTTACATGGTCTATGTTTTTATCATCGAGAAACTCTGCAAATTATTTTGATGTGAAACAACTTCCTCTATCAATTATACACCTAACTGGCCTGCTATACTAATCAAAATACTTTACAAATGCTGCCTTGACCTCTTTTGTACTTGTAGTCAGTACTGGATATAATCTGACAAATTTTGTAAAAGCATCAATTACCACTAAGATGTGCTTTCGCTTTGACGGCAATGAAGGTAAGGGACCCAAGTGGTCCAAGTGTATAGTGTGGAAAGGCCGTGGCTTCTTAGGGATACTGTGCAATGCTCTCGCATTAGGTCGGTGTGGTTTCGCTTTGACGGCAATGAAGGTAAGGGACCCAAGTGGTCCAAGTGTATAGTGTGGAAAGGCCGTGGCTTCTTAGGGATACTGTGCAATGCTCTCGCATTAGGTCGGTGTGGTGCGGTGTACATAATACATTTAATGCAACTTTTCCTCTGCTTTTCTATTTTTTGTTTCATTTCTGGGAACCAATAGTGTTCCCTAATCTTCAAGTAGACTTTATCCACTCCCAAGTGTCCTAGCTTTTCATGAATATTCCTTATTATCTCTGTTTCCAGTTCCTTTGGGACAAAAAAATCTCATAGTATCGTTTACTTTTTTATAAACTACCCCATTGATCATATCATATCCGTTTACTGGTCCTTTCTCCAATTTTAATTCGCTTATTTCTTTGTCCCGCGCCTGCGCCGCACACAGTTGGAAGTCAATGTCTTCCGATTCTATTCTTGCCACTGTTCTATTATTATCCCATTCTATGCTGCGTAGAACATCCGCAATCTCTTTGTCCCATTCTTCAAAGTCTTCTGATTCTATCATTGCTACCGCCTCGTCATTATCCCATTCTACCCTGGATAACGCATCCACGTGTCCCATTTTTGTTCCTGCCCAATGTGCGATAGTGTAGTAATAGTTTTCCAAATCGAGGGCCCACCTTGCTATTCTGCTATTAATATTTTTTTTGATAATGTTAATGTAAGCGTTACAGTCTGTTAAAATTTTAAATTTTATTTCTTCTAAGTATACTCTGAACCGCATCAAGGAATAAATAATGGCTAATGTTTCTAGTTCAAAACTATGATATCTACTATCCGCATCTGTGGTTCGTTTTGAAAAATACGCAACTGTGTTCCACCCAGTTGCGTATATTGTCATCTTGCTTCTGTAAAAGGATGGACCCGAATGGCATCGAAATGCAGCTCGTCTCTCTCTTAGGGTTATAAATCGCTAGTATCCTAGGCTATCGCTAGTATCGTAGGCCCTCCTACGTTCTTCTGTGATCTCGTATTTCGTCCCTTCTTTCGTTAACTCATAAAGGGGCTTCGCTATCAAGGAAAATCCCATCACGAATTTTCGAAAGTAGGAGCATAACCCTAAAAACGCTTGCATTTCCTTGACGTTCTTCGGCAAAGGGTACAGCTTAATTGACAATATGTGATCTTCTGACGGTTCTATTCCCTTTTTGGACACTTTGTATCCCAAATATTCTATCTCGTTAAATGCGAATCTACACTTTTGGATTTTTATCTTCAGCCCGTATTCCGCTAGTCTATCCATAACTCTACCTAACAGGTGTATATGCTCATTTAATGTTTTTGACGCTATCACGATATCGTCCATATATATCACCGAAATGCGTATGGCGAACTGCTGGGTCGTATGATTTTTGTATTCAAAAGTTCTGTGATAATCTTGTTAACTTCCCTTTTCTCTGCAAAAGATAACCTTCTAGGTGAACAATAGGTTATATTTCCCGAATAGACTAATATGGAGGCCTTATAGTTTGCTTCCTTCGGGTTATCTTCCATTTTTCTAAAGTATCTATCCTTTATTATGTCTTGAATCTCTTTCTTTTTCTCTAATTCTAATCGTGGGTTTATGTTCCATGTTTCTTTACAATCATCTATTTTAATTTTATAAATATCTTCCCAGCTTTCATTACTACCTTTGTTTCGTAAACTATCTAAAATATTTTTACTGATTTGTTTATCATTGTTTTCTTTAGTATGTTCATCCTTTTTCTCAGAGTCGTCTAAATTGTTTCCAATATGCCCGATGGCTCTCTTCAAGTTACCCACGTTCCCCTCAACCTGCTCATAGTCTCTCTTTGAATTTTCAAAACGTTCTTCCAGTGCTCCTATGCACTCTCCCTTTATTCTTTGATAATTCTCTTTGATAATACATTCCTCTTCTCCTTTCTCTTTATTGAATTCTTCCCTTCTTTTTTCCCCTTCCAGAGAAACACTGCACAGTTTTTCCATTGTTTCACTTTTTATTTTTTCAAACTCCACCTTATCTTCATTTGTGGAGTCAATATCAAAAAAAAAAAAAAAAAATAATATATATATTAGGGCTACTATTACATTTGTTTATTTTTAATGTTTTGTGTTTTACACTCAAAATTATATTAAATAGGTTCAAAAAATCTCTCCCTAGTATTAGAGAGCAAGGCGCTTTTTCATTAATTATATTTAAATTCATTTCTTTCTTTTCCCCGTGAAACTCTATGAGTACTCTCTTCTTCCCATATTTCTTCAGTTTTTCCCCATTTATACTCCTATACCTCGACACCATTTCTTCCTCAATTCTATCCTCAGGGTTAATGGAGTAGACAACGTCTCTATTTATGAAGCTGCAGGGGCTACCCGTATCGATGAGAGAATAAATAAATTTTGAGCAAGGGGACCCAAAGACTACTCTTACCTTCATATTCCATGCGACTTCTGCTTGCTCTCCTTCATCTTCCAGGACTGCTACCGTTCTGAGAGGGCAGTGTGGTCTAATGTGCCCTTGCTGTCCGCACTTGTAGCATGCCCCTTTAGGTCTGGCATCCTTTGGACACGATGTAGCATAATGCCCAAAACTTTGGCAATTGTAGCATCTCACATCACTTAATTTTTCTTTGGCTCCTACCGCCCAACGATGTTGACTTTTTTCTCGGACTAACTTCTCATATCGTGAAATATTATTCTTGAACACTTTAAGTGACGTCACGTTGAGAAACATCGCTGCTGCTGACGTCTTGTCCTGCATGCCTTCTATTATAAATTCTATCAATTCGGCCTCATTGATAGGTGCCTCCTCAGCCAGTTCCTGCATGGTCAACACGTACCGGTGAAGACTTTCAGACTGTTTCACCCACTTTCTGTTTTCCATTTTTTTCAGGGCTTCTTTCACCGCCAATCAGTTCTGCCTTTAATTCTTTCCAAGTATTGGCTTTCGAAGAACGCAAAAACAAACTAGCGCTTCCTGTCATCATTCTTCACCGCCAATCAGTTCTGCCTTTAATTCTTTCCAAGTAGTGGCTTTCGAAGAACGCAAAAACAAACTAGCGCTTCCTGTCATCATTCTTCTCGCATACACAAATTGTTCTGCAGCGGTACATTCCATTACCGAAGTAATTTTCTCGTATTCCTTCGTCCACTTAGAAATATTGTAATCGCTGTCTCCACTGAATTTTTCTAAAGCGTTCTCGATGTCAACGAAGCTTGCGGTGGTGTTGGTTTTCCTTTTTTGGTTTCCAACTCGTTTATTTCAAATTGGAACTGTAACAAGCGCAATTTTGCTTGCAGTCTTTCAATTCTTTGCACTTCAATTTCATCAGCCTTGCTTGCATTGTCTGCTGTACCCTCCTGCTCTTGTGTGTCTGCTTGCTTGCCTTTGTTTGTTTCACTGTTACCATTAGCTTGCTTGTCTGTGCGTGTTTGCTTGTCTGTGCATGCTTGCATTTCGGTTTCGCCATCTTTGTTCTTTGCAGTTTTTTTCGGCTTGTGCGCCAACCACTTCATGCAACAGATCTCGCAGCTGCGTATATGTAGCCAGTTCTGGGAATGAAATACCGAGCTTTCATAGCTCCTCCTTTAGGTTTCCACACGAAATTTTTCTTGCTCTTCAAGTTTTTTTCACCAATAATTTTCTTCTAGTCTTTTTAAATTCCTTTATTTTAATTTGCACTTTCTTTGTCACACCTGAGCTGTTGACTCTTCTAAGGGTACGCCAAGAATGGCTTGCTTTTCGTTTTATTTCATCATTCTAATTCTAATTACATTGTTGTATTTGATCGTATTCAATGCTATCGATGAGTGTACTATTTACAATGGGTTTACAAAATGCTATCGATAAGTGTATTATTTACAATGGGTATGTTCCTTACATGATTCGACTACATTTTAAAAATTATCTTTAGGAATCGGAATAGGTGTAGAAAAAAAACATTTTAGAGCTCATCTGCTTGTACTGTAGAGTTGCTTCAGTTTTGTGTTAGTTTATCAATTAATTATTATTTATTACATATTGAATTTCCTTTTCTCTGCAAAAGATAACCTTCTAGGTGAACAATAGGTTATATTTCCCGAATAGACTAATATGGAGGCCTTATAGTTTGCTTCCTTCGGGTTATCTTCCATTTTTCTAAAGTATCTATCCTTTATTATGTCTTGAATCTCTTTCTTTTTCTCTAATTCTAATCGTGGGTTTATGTTCCATGTTTCTTTACAATCATCTATTTTAATTTTATAAATATCTTCCCAGCTTTCATTACTACCTTTGTTTCGTAAACTATCTAAATTATTTTTACTGATTTGTTTATCATTGTTTTCTTTAGTATGTTCATCCTTTTTCTCAGAGTCGTCTAAATTGTTTCCAATATGCCCGATGGCTCTCTTCAAGTTACCCACGTTCCCCTCAACCTGCTCATAGTCTCTCTTTGAATTTTCAAAACGTTCTTCCAGTGCTCCTATGCACTCTCCCTTTATTCTTTGATAATTCTCTTTGATAATACATTCCTCTTCTCCTTTCTCTTTATTGAATTCTTCCCTTCTTTTTTCCCCTTCCAGAGAAACACTGCACAGTTTTTCCATTGTTTCACTTTTTATTTTTTCAAACTCCACCTTATCTTCATTTGTGGAGTCAATATCAAAAAAAAAAAAATATATATATTAGGGCTACTATTACATTTGTTTATTTTTAATGTTTTGTGTTTTACACTCAAAATTATATTAAATTGGTTCAAAAAATCTCTCCCTAGTATTAGAGAGCAAGGCGCTTTTTCATTAATTATATTTAAATTCATTTCTTTCTTTTCCCCGTGAAACTCTATGAGTACTCTCTTCTTCCCATATTTCTTCAGTTTTTCCCCATTTATACTCCTATACCTCGACACCATTTCTTCCTCAATTCTATCCTCAGGGTTAATGGAGTAGACAACGTCTCTATTTATGAAGCTGCAGGGGCTACCCGTATCGATGAGAGAATAAATAAATTTTGAGCAAGGGGACCCAAAGACTACTCTTACCTTCATATTCCATGCGACTTCTGCTTGCTCTCCTTCATCTTCCAGGACTGCTACCGTTCTGAGAGGGCAGTGTGGTCTAATGTGCCCTTGCTGTCCGCACTTGTAGCATGCCCCTTTAGGTCTGGCATCCTTTGGACACGATGTAGCATAATGCCCAAAACTTTGGCAATTGTAGCATCTCACATCACTTAATTTTTCTTTGGCTCCTACCGCCCAACGATGTTGACTTTTTTCTCGGACTAACTTCTCATATCGTGAAATATTATTCTTGAACACTTTAAGTGACGTCACGTTGAGAAACATCGCTGCTGCTGACGTCTTGTCCTGCATGCCTTCTATTATAAATTCTATCAATTCGGCCTCATTGATAGGTGCCTCCTCAGCCAGTTCCTGCATGGTCAACACGTACCGGTGAAGACTTTCAGACTGTTTCACCCACTTTCTGTTTTCCATTTTTTTCAGGGCTTCTTTCACCGCCAATCAGTTCTGCCTTTAATTCTTTCCAAGTATTGGCTTTCGAAGAACACAAAAACAAACTAGCGCTTCCTGTCATCATTCTTCACCGCCAATCAGTTCTGCCTTTAATTCTTTCCAAGTAGTGGCTTTCGAAGAACGCAAAAACAAACTAGCGCTTCCTGTCATCATTCTTCTCGCATACACAAATTGTTCTGCAGCGGTACATTCCATTACCGAAGTAATTTTCTCGAATTCCTTCGTCCACTTAGAAATATTGTAATCGCTGTCTCCACTGAATTTTTCTAAAGCGTTCTCGATGTCAACGAAGCTTGCGCTGGTTTTTGATTTTCCTTTTTTGGTTTCCAACTCGTTTATTTCAAATTGGAACTGTAACAAGCGCAATTTTGCTTGCAGTCTTTCAATTCTTTGCACTTCAATTTCATCAGCCTTGCTTGCATTGTCTGCTGTACCCTCCTGCTCTTGTGTGTCTGCTTGCTTGCCTTTGTTTGTTTCACCGTTACCATTAGCTTGCTTGTCTGTGCGTGTTTGCTTGTCTGTGCATGCTTGCATTTCGGTTTCGCCATCTTTGTTCTTTGCAGTTTTTTTCGGCTTGTGCGCCAACCACTTCATGCAACAGATCTCGCAGCTGCGTATATGTAGCCAGTTCTGGGAATGAAATACCGAGCTTTCATAGCTCCTCCTTTAGGTTTCCACACGAAATTTTTCTTGCTCTTCAAGTTTTTTTCACCAATAATTTTCTTCTAGTCTTTTTAAATTCCTTTATTTTAATTTGCACTTTCTTTGTCACACCTGAGCTGTTGACTCTTCTAAGGGTACGCCAAGAATGGCTTGCTTTTCGTTTTATTTCATCATTCTAATTCTAATTACATTGTTGTATTTGATCGTATTCAATGCTATCGATGAGTGTACTATTTACAATGGGTTTACAAAATGCTATCGATAAGTGTATTATTTACAATGGGTATGTTCCTTACATGATTCGACTACATTTTAAAAATTATCTTTAGGAATCGGAATAGGTGTAGAAAAAAAACATTTTAGAGCTCATCTGCTTGTACTGTAGAGTTGCTTCAGTTTTGTGTTAGTTTATCAATTAATTATTATTTATTACATATTGAATTTTGCGTAAATGTTTTGTTTTTTAAGTGAATAAAGTACCCGATTTAAAACTGGAATAACCGACACGATATCTCTATTTTTGAAGAAGTTATTCGGCATTTACTAACTTTGCAAATTTAGTTGCTTTAGTTTTGACCACCACTGTTGATGTAGTAACTCATTATAGTTTTAAGATATATTGGTTACATCTCTCTCTAATTATTGAACACTTTCAAAAAAAAAAATTTTTTTTCAATTAGACTGACATTGCACTATTGACCCGAGATCCCAATTTTTGGCCATAATTAGAGCAGTGGGTTTATGAAAGAAATATAACATAAAAACGTTTCGGGGACGCTGATTACAATTCTGAGTACAATTTCTAAAGCTACTCAATCCTGTGCTCCAATAGTAGTCCTAATACCGATTTTCAGGATTATATCTCAACACTCAACTAAATGCAAATAGTACCAAATTTAGTACCATTTGGTACTTTTTATACACATAAGTACGAATTTCGTAAACCATTTCCATACATCAACAACACCTCCCAACCCGTATTCCATATAAAATTTCAACATTCTAGCTATATATGTTCAATATATATACAATTAGGCAGAGTTTCCAAAAACTGTTTTGCACATCTTTCTAACTTTCCATCAGTGACCAACATTCCAAACTTCGAAATTCTAGCTCTTCCCGTTCGCCTAATACAAAGGGTACCATATTTGGTACATGTTGGTACTAATCGTACCCTTCTAGTTCGAATTTCCGAAAAACCAGTCACTCGTACGTGACCATGCCACATTATATTATAATTATTCGTTATAAGTAAATCTCTTATATTATTAATACATGGCCATATATTGTGCGAAATGTTTGTAATGCTTGTTATTGCCGATAGAATGTCAAATGGAATCAAAGTTTTCTTTTTTATTAATTGAAATATTTCTGGGTGGCATAGAGGATGATAGATACCAAGCAACGGCTCTGATTGGTTTTAACATGGCGAAGCCCATGTTTATCATGGTCCCTCTTTCATCTTAATTGTGGACACTGACCTCCCCGCGGTGTCACCTGGGCTAACTATTTTCATCACCCGTTGAAATAGTGAGCTGATATGTGCCACGAGTTCACCCATAAGAACTATAAAAATGGTTTGAGGCGTCGGGTTAGTTGCCCACACTCGGAAAAAATTAATACTATGAAAAAGCAACGAAAATGAAAACCAAACACCATAATGTAGACGACCCCCGCAAACATGTAAAGGACCACGATATGCGAATCTGCACTTGGAATGTGCGCACATTACACAGAAAAGGCACAGTTTTCGCTTTGGGGGATTTACTGGAGTAAAAAGCCAATATTATTGACTTACAGGAAATGCGATGGAAAGGGACTGGCGTAAGTAAATCAGGTGATTACGGCCTATATTATAGCTGCCATGTAACAAGACATGGATTTGCTGCGGACTTATGGATAACAGGGAATAAAAGACCTCGTCTCCAGATTCGCTCCAGTAGATGAGCGAATTTCTATAATCCGTATAGAAGCGAAGTTCTTCTATATAAGTCTCATTTGCGGCCATGCTCCTACGGAAGACAAAGATGAACAGACCAATGATATATTTTACGAGCGCCTAGAAACAGCATATGACCGCTGTCCTGACCATGATATTAAAATTCTGCTAGGAGAATTCACCGTCGGAAAATTCAGCCTCCATGAATAAACATCAGAAAACGGCATGAGGTTGATTGACTTCGCGGCAGCAAAAAACATGGTAGTTAGCAGGATCAGATTCAAGCATCTCGATATACACAAGGCCACCTGGATTTCTCCCGATCGAACAACGAGTAATCAAAACGATCATGTTGTGATGGACGGAAGACATTCATTGTGTTTTAGACGTTCGTACCTTGTAGCAGCCAAAGTTCGCACTCGTCTTAATGTAGCACCCAAGGTGAGATCTAATACAACACGGAAACTCGACGTCGAAAAGCTGCAAAGAAGAAGCCTACTCCGCTCAACTTACCCACCTGCTTGACGAAACACTCTTTTTCCCGATAATAATATAGAAGCACAATGGCAAAGAATTGCCCACTGCAGCAAACGCAACACTTGGGTACCAAAGACCACCATCAAGAAACCAATGGTACGATCAGGAGTTTCGTAATTCTACTGATGTGAAAACCAAAGCGTATAGGGCAACCCTACAGACAGTAGCAACACGTAAAGTGATAGAGAATTATCGGGAGAAAATGACAGATGAGAAACGTATTTTCAGAAAGAAGAAGATATGGAACGAAAGTGTAGAGACAGTGACGTATCACAGAAACTTTTTAAAAACATAAATACAAGATACTTTGTAGTATATGTTGTTTTGCCCAAGGTATATTTAATAAGGTAGAAGCATCGGCCCAGCTGTTGGACAAATAAATGTCAAGAATGTTGTTGTAATGTTGAACCAAAAAATTAAAAAACAAAATTATAAATGAAAATCTCCGAATTTCGAAGGTTTTTTTTGGCAATACTTTTATTAAAATTTTCTACAAGAATTTGTGTAAAAAAATCTTGTCAATCT
Organism: Musca vetustissima; assembly: GCF_032173495.1. Classification (NCBI taxonomy): domain Eukaryota; kingdom Metazoa; phylum Arthropoda; class Insecta; order Diptera; family Muscidae; genus Musca; species Musca vetustissima. The sequence goes on along the minus strand of NW_026877911.1, from coordinate 210,331 downwards.
GTTTGTTTTGGCAAAATATTTTTGACATATCAAAATACAACAACCGATGTTTGTTGTAGAAATTCGTCAATGTATATTTAATAAGGTAGAAGCATCGGCCCAGCTGTTGGACAAATAAATGTCAAGAATGTTGTTGTAATGTTGAACCAAAAAATTAAAAAACAAAATTATAAATGAAAATCTCCGAATTTCGAAGGGTTTTTTTGGCAATACTTTTATTAAAATTTTCTACAAGAATTTGTGTAAAAAAATCTTGTCAATCTGTTTGTTTTGGCAAAATATTGTTGACATATCAAAATACAACAACCGATGTTTGTTGTAGAAACTCGTCAATGTGTAATGCCAAATTAGGTGTAAATAACAAAGAAAAATATAAAAGTAACAAAGGGAATAATATAAGTTTAGAGGCCCATCTCGGATGATATTTTCACCACATGTAGGTCTCGTCTCCCTGATCACGAAAATTTATGATTTTCGTGGGAGGAGCCAAACATCCCGAAATATAGACCTCTGAAGTTCCGAATACTTTTGTTCATAAGTTCGTCATTTATATACCGATGAAGGTAATATTGGTATGGTTGTAAAGCGTACACATATTTTCACATATATTCGTTTTAATTAAAAATTATTCAAAATAACCGGCCTTTGGCCAGTGATTTAAGACATTCTCCTATGGACAGGCCTAAATCATTTTTTTTTCAATGACCATACTTGTACGGCTATCTATAATGAAAAATTCGGCTACGCGATCGAACATTTTAAATAAACATGCATTTCTTAATAGCGTCAACATTACCATCATCGGTCCATAAAGGACGCTGTTATGAGCATATGAATTCCGCAACTTTAGAGGTCCATATCTCGTGAAGAACGGACTTCTCCCATGACTGTCATATATTTTCGTCATCAAGGAGACGAGATTTACCTGTGGTAAAAATTTCAGAAAAATTGGAGATAAGCCCCTAAACTCAACTTAAGCCAAAATATCAAAGAAAAGAAAAAAAAACAGCTGACTCAATTTTAGAGATGTGTTTTTTGTTTTGTTGATATTATCGATAAATAGTCGACATCGTCGCATGAGTGTTACAGAATACCAAATCAATGTCGAAGTGATGTCGACATACGGAATAGGGGTGATTATATTTACAATATTCAAAAATTTTGAAGAATTGTAAATTCTTCAAAAAAGGTTGGTTATTGTCTTCTGATACTTAATTATAAAAACTAGTACCAAAAACATATAATACATTAGTATTAGTTAAACATTTTTACAGCTTTTTACCAAAATTCAAATTCGCCGAATGTGCATTTGATGGGAGACATTTGGCATGGTAACTATCATTGCTATTAGTCTGGTTGGCAGAGATGTTCCGTCAGAAACAGTGACGTAAATGGCCTACATTTCCGACGTATAATACATACGTCAGAAACGTCGGAAACCTACCCAAAACCATTAGGTTTTTGACAAAATAGCTATTTGCATTAATCAATTATAAAATTACGTAAGCTTTACTCAAGTCCATATCAAATTTCAAAATTTTCTTCTCCAAAAAGTTTGGAATTGTTTATCAGTTCCAGTAAGGAATAGTCAGACATATATAAAAATGATGTATATTCTACAAAATACCTATATATGGTAATGATATTCAAATAAATGACATTTACTACATTTATTACATTTTATACAGGTATATGACGTTTTCGACGTTTACACCTTTTTGACAGTCGAAACCTAAAAATTCGTCGCATGGACCATCCCTGCTGTTTGGAATTAATGTTTGACTTTTAAGACTATATTTTCTAGAGGCGGACGTTGACGTCTCAAGGCCACACCCACCATCAGAAATATCATTTTTTCTATCGCATTTTCGTCAATAGAAGTACGTTTTGCCTTATATATGTAATTTCGATTATTTTTAAAGACAAACTCAAAAATATATTAAGGAAATAATATTGCACTAACTGTATATGGCCGAATGTGCCCCACTTTAAAATGTACTTTTATAGTTTTTTTTCATTATTTTCTTTAAATCCTCTAAAAACGTCATATTTGTAATTATTTTTTTATGAATGCATATTGTAATTAACTACTTTTTAATAATATTGCCTAAAAATTGAAAAGTTTTATACAGGAAATACTTACGAAATGGAATTATTACCAACTAATCTGTAAAAATACAAAAAACCGTGCATCTAATAAGTTTATTAGCTAGAGATAGAGATACCTGTGAATCGAAGCTAGTGATGTACAGTGAGAAACGCGATTGCTGAGTGTACCCCGATGCCGAAGGTGCTCCAGTCTCCCCTACTTGGTTTGTGTTGACATTCTTGGTGTTCAGTGATTTTGGTTGTTGTTGGAGATCTGTGATTTCATTTTAGAGAGAGTATTGGCGTTTTTAGATTTGTTCGTAAATAATATTTTCTTTTTTTGCTCCTTTTTGTGCTTGAGTACCGTTTTTCTTTGAAAAATTCAGGGCAGTTTTTGTTGTGGATCTATGCTAGCGATTGATGTTGATACATTGAACTTTATGGCACATACTTCACATATAATGGAGTTCTTACAAAAATTTTTGGTGTGACCTAATTTGAAACAATTTTTGCACTGTAGCGGATTTCGGACATATTCTTTCACCATGCATGTAATTATTCCAATTTCTACAGTTGTAGGCACTTCGTATTAATTGAAACTGTGTTGTATACTACACCATCCTTAAATCTCGTTTTTTTTTTTGCAATAAACAACACCTTGCAACTTCATACCAATAAAAATTTCTTTTGCGGAATGGTCTGTTAAAAAATCGCAAGCGTATAAGCCTTTAAATATATTTAAGGTTGGATGATAGATGAATTCTACGGGACATACACCAGCAAGATTTGTTGTTTTAGCTTGAACCTCATTCGTGGAAAAAGGGAGATTTCCATCTCTTGTGAAAATCGTTTTTAATGTTGGTTCAGCCGAAATACATTGAATAACCTTGGATATCAGGAATATGTTAAAAGACGTTAGTGTTTTTACTATTTACTATTCATCAACACATATTTAGGACAGGATTGGTATTTGGATTTGTGTTGAACTAAAGTCGGGCTAAAGTTGCAATTTTCTTTGGGGAAGAGTTGTTACCAACTATAGGATCTAGAATCCCATAGTAATTTCATACAGCTTAGGATGTCATGTTAAGAAAACCAACAAATATCACTTATAAGTTCTTTTGTATGTAAAAAAAAATTACGAAAAATAAAGGAACAGTATTGTTGTTGTTGAGAAAGTTCACAGTGCGCGCTTGTTGATATGTTTACTTGTCAACATAGGAGTTTATCTTTGTTCATTCCGTTGTGACTGATATATTTTTGGATCAAATATATTTTGTACTACTCGAACAATCGATTTGATATAATTAAAAGACTTTTTTTGAATTTTTTATCTGTACATGATTTTATCGATGATTACTTAATTTACCAAATTTTAGTTCTATTTAAAATATATCTTCAAATAAATTTTAGTAAAGTAAATAAACACACGATGTTTTAATTATATGGCTAGCTCAAAGTCTATCAGCCTTATTCTGGATATTCGCTAGGGAGATTTCTCGCACGTAAAAAATGTTTCGCTTTCACATTCTCGCCTTATTCTGAATGAATAGGGAGACGCGAAAAATGCAAGATGCGGATTCGAATTTTCGAAAATGGTGGTTGAAAAATAGATTCGTGTTGCCATATTGTAATTTGATTTGTAATATGTGTTGCCCCATTGCAATTTAATTTTCTATTATTTTTCAATATTTAATTTATTAAAAAATGTTACTTTTTATTGTTATTTAAACTTTATAACAATACAAATGTGAAATATCAAGAACCAGATGAAAGGCTGCTTTGTAATTAAGATAAAATAAACTAAAGTGTGAAAATATGGCAACATACAACCGCATGTGAAGCAGCTTTTTATTGTTTTGATACAATTTGGTGCAACAACTACAACAGATTACAAATAAAAGAAAAATTTTTATGATGGCAAAAACCACAATGAACTTTATCAAAGACAACGAATAATGGGAAGAAATCTGCGATTAAATCAAATTATTTCGCAGTTTATTATTTCACTACATAATTGTGTACGGGTTTATTTAATTTCGATATTATATCTCTCCAAATTCTTAAAGTGGCAAATTATTTTATGATATGCTCCTTCTCCTTTATTTTGTCCTTCAAAATCATCAGGCAAATTTGGCTATGTGCTTTTTCCATAACTTTTTTATTTTATTTATTATTTTCTGAAGGGACACCCAAAATGTCTTTATTTCGCCTCCAAAATGCATCAAACTCGGCTTAAATATTGCTTATTAGCTTTATACATTCGGTGACAATATTTGGTTGAGCATGCATCGTTATAAATAGGATTTCCAATGGCATTTTATTTGTTGTTTTCGAGTTCATTCAGAATAAGGCGACAGCGAGAACGAACTTTTCTTATAGCGAACACATTTTCTGGTTAAGATTTTTCATACAAATATTCGTAAAAATCGCATACATTTCATTCCCCTCGTAAAAATTTTCCAACGAAATGCAGCAGTCTCTGCAGGAAAAAATATGTTCTTCTGCTAACCGTACGATATTAACGGTAAACCACTGACGTGTGATTCTCTGCTCATTTGTTCTTGTGTGTGTCTCTCTAGAACTCACTTTGTTCTTACGTTGATCGATCGTGCTATTCACATAATTTTGCTGCTCTGTGAATTTAATTCAAATGTCACAAAAACGGTCGCACTATATGACGCTTTATATTCGCATAATGCTTTGCATCATTAATGCCGTAAACAATGGTGAAAAAATTGATGTGGCGAATCGCTACCACATCTCTCCATTTACTCTCACATTATGGAAATGCCAAACAGCAATCGCCAGGGCCGTCAAACGAATGTGCCAAATGGAGGAGTGCTTATGACACAAAAAAGCGAAAACGCTTGTCGCTACTTATATTCATGATTAAATAAAAAAACAGTCGTATAGTATATACCGTATTGTTCAGACGTGAATTTCTCCTCATATAACAAAACAAAAAACACTTTAAAATATAGTACTGTTATTCGTGCTTGTTTTTCTTCACAATACAAGAGTTTAAGCAAAACAATAACAAAAATAAATTGAACAAAATTAAGAGACCGTACGACGATGATGTTGTTGCCTCTTCAAGGCATTTAACTATGACTAAAAACCCAAAACCTAATAGGTCTTCTCAGAGAGTTGGAAACCAAAATTATTTTCTCCCTCTTCAAGTTGTGGATCCTGATGATGCAGATGAGGATATCGAAAATATCGATAATCCAAGCAGTGATAAAATACCACCGATAACTAATCTGAAATGCAAAATTGAACAAGTGCATGAAATGTGCACCTGCGTGAAGTTAGCAACGTTGCTAATTTTCGATAACAACATTTTTAACAAAACTACAGGGTGACACAGAACGACCAAATTTTACATTTTAGTACCTTTTTTGCAACTGTGATAAAAATAAATAAATAAATTTAAATAAAAAATAAATTAAAACACAAAAATTATGAATGAATATAACGAAAAAATTTACTAATATTGTTGTATAATTTATTTTATGGTGTCCATTTAGATTAATCTGTAATATTCCAGTAACAGCAGTTATAAATATGACAAATTTTTAATTTGGAGGCTACTACTTCTAAGGTCAGAAATATGGATCTGGAAGCTACAATATAAAAACGTACACCATAAACTCGATGTCTAATGAAAGAGGAGATCCTCACGAGCAATTTGGTGTATCGCATGAGCTTCTAATCAGTTTTTCGTTGAACAAAGTTTCCAATTTTCTGGTTTCCAACTGGTGGTCAGGACAGAAAACTGGATCTGGAAGCTACAATATAAAAACGTACACCATAAACTCGATGTCTAATGAAAGAGGAGATCCTCACGAGCAATTTGGTGTATTGCATGAGCTCGTAATCAGTTTTTCGTTGAACAAAGTTTCCAATTTTGTGGTTTCCAACTGGTGGTCAGGACAGAAAACTGGATCTGGAAGCTACAATATAAAAACGTACACCATAAACTCGATGTCTAATGAAAGAGGAGATCCTCACGAGCAATTTGGTGTATCGCATGAGCTTCTAATCAGTTTTTCGTTGAACAAAGTTTCCAATTTTCTGGTTTCCAACTGGTGGTCAGGACAGAAAACTGGATCTGGAAGCTACAATATAAAAACGTACACCATAAACTCGATGTCTAATGAAAGAGGAGATCCTCACGAGCAATTTGGTGTATTGCATGAGCTCGTAATCAGTTTTTCGTTGAACAAAGTTTCCAATTTTCTGGTTTCCAACTGGTGGTCAGGACAGAAAACTGGATCTGGAAGCTACAATATAAAAACGTACACCATAAACTCGATGTCTAATGAAAGAGGAGATCCTCACGAGCAATTTGGTGTATCGCATGAGCTCCTAATCAGTTTTTCGTTGAACAAAGTTTCCAATTTTCTGGTTTCCAACTGGTGGTCAGGACAGAAAACTGGATCTGGAAGCTACAATATAAAAACGTACACCATAAACTCGATGTCTAATGAAAGAGGAGATCCTCACGAGCAATTTGGTGTATTGCATGAGCTCGTAATCAGTTTTTCGTTGAACAAAGTTTCCAATTTTCTGGTTTCCAACTGGTGGTCAGGACAGAAAACTGGATCTGGAAGCTACAATATAAAAACGTACACCATAAACTCGATGTCTAATGAAAGAGGAGATCCTCACGAGCAATTTGGTGTATCGCATGAGCTTCTAATCAGTTTTTCGTTGAACAAAGTTTCCAATTTTCTGGTTTCCAACTGGTGGTCAGGACAGAAAACTGGATCTGGAAGCTACAATATAAAAACGTACACCATAAACTCGATGTCTAATGAAAGAGGAGATCCTCACGAGCAATTTGGTGTATTGCATGAGCTCGTAATCAGTTTTTCGTTGAACAAAGTTTCCAATTTTCTGGTTTCCAACTGGTGGTCAGGACAGAAAACTGGATCTGGAAGCTACAATATAAAAACGTACACCATAAACTCGATGTCTAATGAAAGAGGAGATCCTCACGAGCAATTTGGTGTATCGCATGAGCTTCTAATCAGTTTTTCGTTGAACAAAGTTTCCAATTTTCTGGTTTCCAACTGGTGGTCAGGACAGAAAACTGGATCTGGAAGCTACAATATAAAAACGTACACCATAAACTCGATGTCTAATGAAAGAGGAGATCCTCACGAGCAATTTGGTGTATTGCATGAGCTCGTAATCAGTTTTTCGTTGAACAAAGTTTCCAATTTTCTGGTTTCCAACTGGTGGTCAGGACAGAAAACTGGATCTGGAAGCTACAATATAAAAACGTACACCATAAACTCGATGTCTAATGAAAGAGGAGATCCTCACGAGCAATTTGGTGTATCGCATGAGCTCCTAATCAGTTTTTCGTTGAACAAAGTTTCCAATTTTCTGGTTTCCAACTGGTGGTCAGGACAGAAAACTGGATCTGGAAGCTACAATATAAAAACGTACACCATAAACTCGATGTCTAATGAAAGAGGAGATCCTCACGAGCAATTTGGTGTATTGCATGAGCTCCTAATCAGTTTTTCGTTGAACAAAGTTTCCAATTTTCTGGTTTCCAACTGGTGGTCAGGACAGAAAACTGGATCTGGAAGCTACAATATAAAAACGTACACCATAAACTCGATGTCTAATGAAAGAGGAGATCCTCACGAGCAATTTGGTGTATTGCATGAGCTCCTAATCAGTTTTTCGTTGAACAAAGTTTCCAATTTTCTGGTTTCCAACTGGTGGTCAGGACAGAAAACTGGATCTGGAAGCTACAATATAAAAACGTACACCATAAACTCGATGTCTAATGAAAGAGGAGATCCTCACGAGCAATTTGGTGTATCGCATGAGCTCCTAATCAGTTTTTCGTTGAACAAAGTTTCCAATTTTCTGGTTTCCAACTGGTGGTCAGGACAGAAAACTGGATCTGGAAGCTACAATATAAAAACGTACACCATAAACTCGATGTCTAATGAAAGAGGAGATCCTCACGAGCAATTTGGTGTATTGCATGAGCTCCTAATCAGTTTTTCGTTGAACAAAGTTTCCAATTTTCTGGTTTCCAACTGGTGGTCAGGACAGAAAACTGGATCTGGAAGCTACAATATAAAAACGTACACCATAAACTCGATGTCTAATGAAAGAGGAGATCCTCACGAGCAATTTGGTGTATCGCATGAGCTCCTAATCAGTTTTTCGTTGAACAAAGTTTCCAATTTTCTGGTTTCCAACTGGTGGTCAGGACAGAAAACTGGATCTGGAAGCTACAATATAAAAACGTACACCATAAACTCGATGTCTAATGAAAGAGGAGATCCTCACGAGCAATTTGGTGTATCGCATGAGCTCCTAATCAGTTTTTCGTTGAACAAAGTTTCCAATTTTCTGGTTTCCAACTGGTGGTCCAATTTTCTGGTTTCCAACTGGTGGTCAGGACAGAAAACTGGATCTGGAAGCTACAATATAAAAACGTACACCATAAACTCGATGTCTAATGAAAGAGGAGATCCTCACGAGCAATTTGGTGTATTGCATGAGCTCCTAATCAGTTTTTCGTTGAACAAAGTTTCCAATTTTCTGGTTTCCAACTGGTGGTCAGGACAGAAAACTGGATCTGGAAGCTACAATATAAAAACGTACACCATAAACTCGATGTCTAATGAAAGAGGAGATCCTCACGAGCAATTTGGTGTATCGCATGAGCTTCTAATCAGTTTTTCGTTGAACAAAGTTTCCAATTTTCTGGTTTCCAACTGGTGGTCAGGACAGAAAACTGGATCTGGAAGCTACAATATAAAAACGTACACCATAAACTCGATGTCTAATGAAAGAGGAGATCCTCACGAGCAATTTGGTGTATTGCATGAGCTCGTAATCAGTTTTTCGTTGAACAAAGTTTCCAATTTTCTGGTTTCCAACTGGTGGTCAGGACAGAAAACTGGATCTGGAAGCTACAATATAAAAACGTACACCATAAACTCGATGTCTAATGAAAGAGGAGATCCTCACGAGCAATTTGGTGTATCGCATGAGCTCCTAATCAGTTTTTCGTTGAACAAAGTTTCCAATTTTCTGGTTTCCAACTGGTGGTCAGGACAGAAAACTGGATCTGGAAGCTACAATATAAAAACGTACACCATAAACTCGATGTCTAATGAAAGAGGAGATCCTCACGAGCAATTTGGTGTATTGCATGAGCTCCTAATCAGTTTTTCGTTGAACAAAGTTTCCAATTTTCTGGTTTCCAACTGGTGGTCAGGACAGAAAACTGGATCTGGAAGCTACAATATAAAAACGTACACCATAAACTCGATGTCTAATGAAAGAGGAGATCCTCACGAGCAATTTGGTGTATCGCATGAGCTCCTAATCAGTTTTTCGTTGAACAAAGTTTCCAATTTTGGTTTCCAACTGGTGGTCAGGACAGAAAACTGGATCTGGAAGCTACAATATAAAAACGTACACCATAAACTCGATGTCTAATGAAAGAGGAGATCCTCACGAGCAATTTGGTGTATTGCATGAGCTCCTAATCAGTTTTTCGTTGAACAAAGTTTCCAATTTTCTGGTTTCCAACTGGTGGTCAGGACAGAAAACTGGATCTGGAAGCTACAATATAAAAACGTACACCATAAACTCGATGTCTAATGAAAGAGGAGATCCTCACGAGCAATTTGGTGTATCGCATGAGCTCCTAATCAGTTTTTCGTTGAACAAAGTTTCCAATTTTCTGGTTTCCAACTGGTGGTCAGGACAGAAAACTGGATCTGGAAGCTACAATATAAAAACGTACACCATAAACTCGATGTCTAATGAAAGAGGAGATCCTCACGAGCAATTTGGTGTATTGCATGAGCTCCTAATCAGTTTTTCGTTGAACAAAGTTTCCAATTTTCTGGTTTCCAACTGGTGGTCAGGACAGATAACTGGATCTGGAAGCTACAATATAAAAACGTACACCATAAACTCAATGTCTAATGAAAGAGGAGATCCTCACGAGCAATTTAGTGTATCGCATGAGCTCCTAATCAGTTTTTCGTTGAACAAAGTTTCCAATTTTCTGGTTTCCAACTGGTGGTCAGGACAGAAAACTGGATCTGGAAGCTACAATATAAAAACGTACACCATAAACTCGATGTCTAATGAAAGAGGAGATCCTCACGAGCAATTTGGTGTATCGCATGAGCTCCTAATCAGTTTTTCGTTGAACAAAGTTTTCAATTTTCTGGTTTCCAACTGGTGGTCAGGACAGAAAATTGGATCAATACAAAAACGTACAAAAGAAGATGTATCCATTCCTTCGTCTCTAGCTAAAGGTTATAATTGAGCGCACCCTGTTATAGAAATTACCCAATCTAATCCATAGTTGTCCTTTCACATATTTAGCAAGATAAGACACCAATTATTTTCTTTATAATATGTATTTATTTTTTGTGGAAAATGTGGAAAAATTGTGGAATATGTTAGCATATACATGGACATTATAGTAACAAGTTATTGATTTTTGACACTGAACGTATATACATAATGTACAAATTTAATTTCTTAATGACTAACAACATAATATAATTCCGCGCATATACATTCTCACTTCAATATCCATGATGTCGCTATGCTGAATTAGAAACTAAAAATGTACCTATGTATTCCATACGGGATCTTCAATTGTTTCCTAAAATTAAGAAATTTAAATTAATATATGTCTATGTTTGTATAATTGAGAACTACTTACCATTTATAAAAATATATATTTCATTTGCATATATATGAAATTATTATTTATGTAGGCGAATCGCTTCAAAAACAACCATTATAGCCGCCATTTCCAATAAGATAGGAGATGCCACATCTGCAAAAAATGTCGTTGCACATTTTCCATTATGATCTAAAAAGTATAAATATAAAAATTATATATTTACATATATATTATTTTATAAATAATTAATTTTAAATTAGAATGCGTTTAATAAAATTGAAAAAAAAAACATTTTTATATTTAACGGGTAAATATAAAATTGTGTATGTAGTATCTGTTTAATAAAGCGTGGCAACTCTCGTCACTTTCCATTTGTAATGGAATAAGAAAAAGTGGAACGAAACGGGATGAATTGGATGCCTAGCAAAGATATCGTTGAGTACTATTGGAAAAAATGAAACAGAATGATATTTTGAAATGGAAAATAAATTTGGCTTATGCACTTTTATTGAAGTTTTCATCGACAACAAACGTGTTTACAAAGTGATACAAAAATATATAATCCAAAATGTTAAAGTGCTTCATTGTTTCTTTAAAAGAAATATTACAACATTGTAATAGCTTAGAAAATCTAACGCATTTTTACAAAGATGAACATGGTCACTTTCAACGAATAATAGACCAATTGAATGAAATGAATAAAACGGCAAAATACCGGCGGCTCACAAATACGAAAAATAATCGTCAACGAATTGCATACTATGCTAAGCAATATATTCAGAGAGGTGTTGTAAATGCATCGAAAGGGACAGTTCTTGATGTGGAAAAAAATACAGCAATAAAAATAAATGATTGCTTCCCTTTTTGGCAATCAGAGAATGAATTACAAGAACAAATAGTGTTGCCAAAACTACCTGCACTCGAGAATTCGGCTACTGACAACAATTGTGTTCCTCACGATGTGGCAAATTGCGATGTAGTGCAGAATATGCAAAAAGACATTGTGAAGACTTTCAAAAGCGCTAAAGAGGATGATAAGAGTACAGCATATAAAATAAGTGACGATCATTCATATACTTCGACTGCAATGGAGGAATTGGAAAAAAACGTAGCATCTTCGAATTTACTGCCAATGGCCGAGAGTACAGGTATTGATAGCATAATTTCTGACGCTTCTGATTCCAGTGTAGTTCTAGAGACATCAATAGTTTCTATGGAAGACTGCATAATTATGGATGAGAATGTGCTGGATCACATATCTAAAGCAAAACCTCATAATGAAAGTTGTAGCATATTGGAGGAGCATTGCTATTCGTTGCAGGATCCTAATACCAAACATGTACTCTCTGAAGAAATAAAGCAGACAGAAGATAATTGTCCAGAACCTAAAAAGGATGCTACAGTTAACATTGTAAGTACAAACATACCTCTATGTCTTAAAATACTGATAGTATGAAATAGTTGATTGATCTGCTCCAGAGTTGACTGCATGACTAAGGTAAATATTTGTTGGCCTTTCTTTAATTTTCATAATGTTTGTTTACAAATTCAACTTAACATATCTAAAAGAAAGGAAATTAGTTAAATTATTTACAGAAAGCAACCAACACAAAACATTGCTAAATATACATTACATTTTTAATTATTTTAGAGCTCCATTTTAAGCAGCGATGAATTGAATGGTACTCCGGAGGAAGATTTCCATGTGGATTTATTAAAAAGAAATCGAAAGTCCCCAAATCCAAACGAGAAGCCTAACAGAAGCGTTCGTTTGGTGAAACGTTTACCTGAAGGAACAGAAAGAGAAAAAATTCGATTTAAAGACTGTAAGTTTTTTGACTGTGAATATTCATGCAAGGGCGTCCGTAATATTATGGACCAAAATAATGATTTTAGTCCGAAGAAAGTTCTACAGTATTTCATTCGGGTTACATACGAGGCAGCAAACAACGTTTGTGATCTTAACATACGATCAAGCAGGTTTAACGAAAACAATGACATGTTTACAACATATGCATATTGCAATGATCCTGCTTGCTGTACTTTTATAATAAAACTGTCTTTAGAAAATGAAACCTGCCGTGTATTTCGATCCAAAAAAGAACTGCAGCATCAAATTGGGGTCCACAAATATTACCAAGCTAGGGGTCCGAAACGTCAGCTGATAAAGGCGGAACTTTTTAACATGAAAGCTATAATATACAGGAAAAAGATAATCAACCAGCAATCAAAAGCATTGTATTTTGTTGGAAAACAACAAAACTTAAGATCTTTGTCAACATTTCGTAAAATTAGATCCGAACCAAAAGCCCACTTTGATTATGATGCGCATCCTTTCATAGATACATTCATTATGAGTGAAACAAATTATAAAGAGTTTATGGTGTACGTTTTTATATTGTAGCTTCCAGATCCAGTTTTCTGTCCTGACCACCAGTTGGAAACCAGAAAATTGGAAACTTTGTTCAACGAAAAACTGATTAGGAGCTCATGCAATACACCAAATTGCTCGTGAGGATCTCCTCTTTCATTAGACATCGAGTTTATGGTGTACGTTTTTATATTGTAGCTTCCAGATCCAGTTTTCTGTCCTGACCACCAGTTGGAAACCAGAAAATTGGAAACTTTGTTCAACGAAAAACTGATTAGGAGCTCATGCAATACACCAAATTGCTCGTGAGGATCTCCTCTTTCATTAGACATCGAGTTTATGGTGTACGTTTTTATATTGAAGCTTCCAGATCCAGTTTTCTGTCCTGACCACCAGTTGGAAACCAGAAAATTGGAAACTTTGTTCAACGAAAAACTGATTAGGAGCTCATGCAATACACCAAATTGCTCGTGAGGATCTCCTCTTTCATTAGACATCGAGTTTATGGTGTACGTTTTTATATTGTAGCTTCCAGATCCAGTTTTCTGTCCTGACCACCAGTTGGAAACCAGAAAATTGGAAACTTTGTTCAACGAAAAACTGATTAGGAGCTCATGCAATACACCAAATTGCTCGTGAGGATCTCCTCTTTCATTAGACATCGAGTTTATGGTGTACGTTTTTATATTGAAGCTTCCAGATCCAGTTTTCTGTCCTGACCACCAGTTGGAAACCAGAAAATTGGAAACTTTGTTCAACGAAAAACTGATTAGGAGCTCATGCGATACACCAAATTGCTCGTGAGGATCTCCTCTTTCATTAGACATCGAGTTTATGGTGTACGTTTTTATATTGAAGCTTCCAGATCCAGTTATCTGTCCTGACCACCAGTTGGAAACCAGAAAATTGGAAACTTTGTTCAACGAAAAACTGATTAGGAGCTCATGCAATACACCAAATTGCTCGTGAGGATCTCCTCTTTCATTAGACATCGAGTTTATGGTGTACGTTTTTATATTGAAGCTTCCAGATCCAGTTTTCTGTCCTGACCACCAGTTGGAAACCAGAAAATTGGAAACTTTGTTCAACGAAAAACTGATTAGGAGCTCATGCAATACACCAAATTGCTCGTGAGGATCTCCTCTTTCATTAGACATCGAGTTTATGGTGTACGTTTTTATATTGAAGCTTCCAGATCCAGTTTTCTGTCCTGACCACCAGTTGGAAACCAGAAAATTGGAAACTTTGTTCAACGAAAAACTGATTAGGAGCTCATGCGATACACCAAATTGCTCGTGAGGATCTCCTCTTTCATTAGACATCGAGTTTATGGTGTACGTTTTTATATTGTAGCTTCCAGATCCAGTTTTCTGTCCTGACCACCAGTTGGAAACCAGAAAATTGGAAACTTTGTTCAACGGAAAACTGATTAGGAGCTCATGCAATACACCAAATTGCTGGTGAGGATCTCCTCTTTCATTAGACATTGAGTTTATGGTGTACGTTTTTATATTGTAGCTTCCAGATCCAGTTTTCTGTCCTGACCACCAGTTGGAAACCAGAAAATTGGAAACTTTGTTCAACGAAAAACTGATTAGGAGCTCATGCAATACACCAAATTGCTCGTGAGGATCTCCTCTTTCATTAGACATCGAGTTTATGGTGTACGTTTTTATATTGTAGCTTCCAGATCCAGTTTTCTGTCCTGACCACCAAATTAAAAATTTGTCATATTTATAACTGCTGTTACTGGAATATTACAGATTAATCTGTAAATGGACACCATAAAATAAATTATACAACAATATTAGTAAATTTTTTCGTTATATTCATTCATAATTTTTGTGTTTAAATTTATTTTTTATTTAAATTTATTTATTTATTTTTATCTCAGTTGCAAAAAAGGTACTAAATGTAAAATTTGGTCGTTCTGTGTCACCCTGTAGTTTTGTTAAAAATGTTGTTATCGAAAATTAGCAACGTTGCTAACTTCACGCAGGTGAGTTGCAGCCATTGTAGCAAGTAGTTGGTAAATGTGGGAAAGAGACAGAGAGTGAAAAGTAAACAGTGATGCCAATTAAGCGTTTTTCCAAGGGATTTGGCAATAAAAAAAACATTTGAAAGAATGGTGCAAATTGTGCGTTCTTTAACAAAGACTTGAGGAAGATAAAGAGCGAAAAATAAACAGTAATGCCAATAAAGCATTTTCAACCAATTTGACTATTAAAACGTCAATAATTACATGTTGAAAATGAAATTGTGAAAAAATAAAATAATGCCAATGTTGCGTTTTTTTAAATGTTAATAATTTAAATTGAGAAATAAAAGTGCCAACCATTTAAAAGAATGGTGCAAATGTTGCGATTTCAAGGGATTTAACTATTAAAATGTCAGGGAAAACAGAGTGTGCTGCCAACTAAGTGTTTTACAAGGGATTTGAGTATTAAAACATCAATAATGAACTTTAAGACATTTAAAACGGCATATACATTAGAACCCGGTAAGGGTTAACCTTCTTTATGAGGATTTATTTGAAATATATATAAAGGAATTGACTATTGAATCCCACTGGGTTAACGAAATCCGGTTAAATGTAAACGTACTATAAGTGCCGAAAATTTGGAGGAATGGCGCAAATATTGCGTTTTTGCAGAGATTTGTGGAAGATAGAGAGTGGCAAAATAAACAGTAATGCCAACTAAGCGTTTTCAAGGAATTTAACTATTACAACGTCAGTGAATATAGAGAATAAAAAATAAACAGTGATGCCAACTAAGCGTTTTTTAAACATTTTAAAACATCAATAATGAAATTTATGCCGCAAATGTAAAAGAATGGTGCAAATGATGCGTTTTTTGCAGAGATTTGTGGAAGATAGAGAGCAAAAATATAAATGGTGTTGCCAACTAAGCGCTTTCAATGCCTTAAAACGTCAATTATTAAATATTAAAAAATGAAATTGTAAAAAAAAAACAATGCCAATGTTGTGTTTTCTAAAAGTTTGCGTTTTTTTCAAGGGTGTTGGCGATTTTTTCTTAGAATACGATAATAATTAAATTTAACAAATTGCAAAAATATAAGAATAGTGTTTTCAAGGAATTGGACTATTAAAACGCCAATAATTAAATTTGAGGAATGAAATTGAAAAAAAATAATAGAATAATAAAATAAAAAAAATTACCATCTTTGCAATTTTTTCATGATATAAAAAAAATTGATTGTTAACAATGACGCCATATAGGCGTTTTTAAGGCATATGACGATTATAATAAATCGCAATTTTTAAAAAACACTAATAACTGAATTTTAAAAATTAAAAGTCTGATGCTAATTTTGTTTTTTTTTTCAGAGATTGAGAAATAAACAGTGATGCCATCTTAGCGTTTTGTTACTTGATCTGAAATTGCGAGAAATTGAAATATTGAAGTCAATGTTGTGTTTTTTCAGCGATTTGGCAAAGAGAGATATTGAAAGATAAACAGTGATGCAACCTGGGTTTTTCTAAGTTTCCAGTTTCAGTTTCTTTTTTTATAATACTTTTATTATAAGATTTTTATTTTTTAATTTTTTTTAATTAATTACTTTTTTGCGATTTTCTTAAATTTGTTCTGAATTAAAGATTTATATAATATTGTTTTATTATTTTTAAATTGTTTCATTTTTTATTTTTTTAGTTTCATTTTATTATTTCTGTTATGTATTTTTTAATTATGTATTATTTGCTTTTATTTCAGTTATTTATTAATTATTTTATTTTTAATCAATTTTTTATTATATTTTTAATATGTTTTAATAGAAAACATAAATCCCTGAAAAAATTCTTATCATTTGCCATACGCCTAATTTAAAGTTTCACCCCCTGCCCATTAACGATTACTTGAGTAATCAATCATCAGTCTCTCATCATTTTCTTATTACACTTTGACATAACGGCCGTGGGTTTACAATTAGTCTACGACGTATAACACGTAACGTAAAGGTATTGCAATGCAATATGGAGGTAAAAAGGTTTGAAAATGGAAAATAATTTTTGGAAAACAAAACATATGGTAATTATGTTATTGTTATTTAGAAAACATGCATGTTTATGCATGACATAATACAATAATACAGGTAAAATGGAAATATATTTATACAAATATGTATATGTGATAACATATGTGCGATCTTAAACGCCGTGTGTGAATTTTATAAGGATGGGCATATTATTTTCAAAAAAATATATATATTCGGATATTAGGTTTTTTTCTTGTACAAATAACATACTTGAAAAATAAAAAAAATGAATGAAATGAATTAAAAATTATGAAATTGAAAAAAAAACTGTTAGGTTATGTTGTCACTTATCGATTTGACCTAACCTCAAAATAAAAGTCATATTATTTTCAGATAAAATATTGGGAAAATTGGAAAGACACATTAAATGGGGTTTTCTAGTACAATAAATTACTTGTAAAATAAAAAAAAAATGAATTAAAAATTATGAAATCGAAAAAATAGGTTATGGTGTTACATATCGACTTGACCTAACCTCAAAATAAAAGGCGTATTATTTTATTTTAAATAAACTACTCCACTAAATTTTTTGATTTATTCTTGCATTATAGACCAGTTTTTATATCGATCTAATCTAGACACACAAAATTAAATTTAAATACAAAAAGATGTTGTTCATTCCTGGCCTTTATTTTTCTCCACTATTTTTTTCTCAGAATATAATTTTGCAATATTGTTTCTATATTTACTTCCTTTCTGCATGGCAGTTTGGATTTCTGTCCGGCTCAGTTTTGATTTCTAAATAAATTTCTGAATGAAAGAGTTGTTGTTGTTGGATCTTCGTTCATGGCTTCTTATCGCAAAATTTTGAAAACAGAAAAAACTCGACAAGTGCGTACTTTATTCTCAAAAGAGTGGCATATCAACAATAATTTTAATACAAATACATATTTAAATATTTCTTTTTAAATATCAGACACTTGTGCGCCACAACTGAATCTGGAAAGTGAAAGTTCATCACAACGAAATATTGAACACCCTATTCGTATTATTAGAACAACATAAAAAAGAAAAATTTAAGACTTAGACCAATAAAAAACGCTGAGTCTCCAGTTCACATAAAAAGTATTACTGAGCTTTTTACTGGTCTCACTGAGCCTTCCGATCGCCTATGAAGCTACCCATCAGCTTTCTACTGTTCATTTTAATAAAAATAAACTTCTGGAACATTGAGCTAACCTGCAATGACTTCTTGTATATACTGATTTTATATTGATTTTTGAAAGATTTCCGATTTATGCCTTTATCTCCCTGAAAACATTAATTTAGGGCGCTGGTGTCAAAGAGGAAATAACTCTACACTAAATTTCTTCATGGGTCACAGAACACAAGAAATCTCTAGCTCTAATATTTTATTGGGAAATATAACCTCAAAATAAAAAATACTAATATTATATTCATTTTTTTAAAGATTTCCGATTTATGCCTTTATCTCCCTGAATACATTAATTTATGCTGCTGATGCCAAAGAGGAAATAACTCTACACTAAATTTGGTCATGGGTCACAGAACACAAGAAATCTCTAGGTTTAATATTTTATCCAGAAATATAACCTCAAAATAAAAAAATACTAATTTTATATTGATTAAATTTCGAAGCTTTTTCGATTTGTTCCCGAATCTCCTATAAAATTTCATTTTATAAGACAAGTTCTAAAGGGAAATTTATTCTCCGGAAAATTCCATTATAGGTCACCGACCAATAGAAATCCGTAGCTCCAATGTATAACCTGGAAATATGGCCACAAAAAATACAGAAATATTTTATGACCGTATTTTATGTATTAAATTTTAAAGCTTTTGCGATTTGTGCCCGAATCTCGCACAAAGCTTCGTTTTAGGGGATTGATGCTAAAGGGAAATTTATTCTCTGGAAAATTCCATTATAGGTCATCGACCAATAGAAATCCGTAGCTCAAATATATATAACAGGGAAATATGGCCACAAAAATACAGAAATATTTTATGACCGTATTTTTGTATTAAATTTCAAAGGTTTTGCGATTTGTGCCCGAATCTCCTACAATACTTCGTTTTAGGGGATTGGTATCGAAGAAGAAATTGTTCTGCATTAAATTCCATTATAGGTCACCGACCAATAGAAATCCGTAGCTCTAATATATAACCGGGAAATATGGCCACAAAAATATAGAAATATTTTATGACCGTATTTTTGTATCAAATTTCAAAGCTTTTGCGATTTGTGCCCGAATCTCTTACAAAACTTCGTTTTAGGGGATTGATGCTAAAGGGAAATTTATTTTCCGGAAAATTTCATTATAGGTCACCGACCAATAGAAATCCGTAGCTCTAATATATAACCGGGAAATATGGCCATAAAAATATAGAAATATTTTATGATCGTATTTTTGTATTAAATTTCAAAGCTTTTGCGATCTGTGGCCGAATCTCCTACAAAACTTCGTTTTAGGGTATAGATGCTAAAGGGAAAATTATTCTCCGGAAAATTCCATTATAGGTCATCGACCAAAAGAAACCTATAGATCCAATATATTAGCGGGAATTATCAAAAATTTCTTGGCCAGAGGCTAACAAAAAAATTCGATCCCCCTAAATTCCATCCATAAGGTTACTTCGTAGTCGGCCACTTCGGAACAATTCGATTCAAACCAACTTATTTCACAAAAAAAATTAAATCTTGAAACTGATAAGGATGCCTGGCTAGGTATTATTAGTTTGAAATGCCTTATCAGTTCTCAACACTCAAAAATTTTGGAATTGCATTGAGTACACGGTTCGTTCATGGCTTGGCTTGTCGGGCAACAGATTATGTGACGACATTTCGCAAAATTCAAACGGGGGGTTTGTGTTCAATTTGTATTTTTTATAGTAAAGAGATTGCGATATATTTTTTCTTCTTTTTGTTTTGCTGAAAATATCTCAAACCACAGGCCTTGCTGCGGATGCTGACATGCGGATGCCGATGCTAGTCACAAGAAATAGATTTCTTCGGGGGCCTACGGCGAGATCAGCAGTTAGTATTTGAACAGCAAAATGAAAGCAACTATTTTTCTGGCCGCTTGCCTATTCGTGAATCTGGGGGCGCAAGGAGTTGCGGGCCAGCAGGAGGAGGAACTGCAGGATGATGAGACCAATATCTACAAGACATCAAAATATAAATATTTTATAGAACCCAGACAAAAGGTATGGGAAAAAAGGAAATAAAGGTTAAGAGATTTTTAAAAAAATTAATTTGTTTGCAGTTCACCTGGTCCCAGGCCCTTGAGGAATGTAAAAAGAAAAAAATGAATTTAGCCACCATCGATAGCAAGGAAAGGGCCGATGATTTGAAAATAGTTTTGAATGAAGCCTTTGGCTGTAAGTTTTCTAATGTCCAGCTGCCTTTAATCTCCAATTTTTTGTATGTGATAATGTCCTCCTTTCTTCCTCCCTTAGATGAAAAGAAACGCATACCCCGTTTGTATATTGGTGCCAACGATCTGGATGAATTCCGTGAATTTGTATGGATTGCCAAGGGTGACATCTTCAGCTATACGAATTGGGAAAAGGGTGAACCGAATAATTATAAAAAATTAAATGAACGTTGTGTCCACATCGGATTCCATGGCGATGACAAATGGAATGACATCAATTGTAATCGGAAATATGGTTTCATATGTGATTTGGTTTTGGGCGTTGAGGATCTGTCGAATTTGGTGGTGAAGGCTTGAAGACGAACAAAGATATCCAAGGCAAAACTAAATTTATTTTTTTCGAATAAAATTTTGAAGAAGTATTAAAAATATACATATATTTTGAATGGATATTTCAAAGGGATTTCTAGATCAATGCTGGGAATATTTGGAATTTTTGGGAATTTTTGGAATAGGGATTTAAAGTTCAATATCTGGATTAGAAGAGAATAAAAAAAAAAATCAAAATGATTTTTATGGGAACGTGGAGGACCCTTTGAGTTTTTTAGGCAGCCGAAATACTCAGAAGATTGCAGAGGTGACCTACAGGTCCTTTATAGAAACTTGGAGGACTCCATGAGTTCTATAAGCAGCCAGAATACTCAGAGGTTTGCAGAGATGAGGCAAGCGGAGGACTCCATGAATTTTTTAGGCTGCCGGAATACTCAGTAGTTTGCTGAGGTGACCTATAGGCCCTTTATGGGATAGCGGAGGACTCCATGAGTTTTTTTAAGGCAACCGGAATACTCGGAAGTTTGCAGAGGTGACCTAGGCCCTTTATAGAAACCTGGAGAACTTCATGGGTTTTTTAGGCAGCCGGAAATACTTATAAATTTGCAGAGGTGAGCAAGCGGAGGACTCCATGAGTTCCTATAGGCAGCCGGAATACTCAGGAGTTTGCAGAGGTGAACTACAGGCCCTTTAAAGGAACGTGGCGGACTTCATGAGTTTTTTTAGGCAATCGGAATACTCAGGAGTTTACAGAGGTGATCTACAAGCCCTTTATAGGAACATGGAGGACTTGTAGAGAAGAGGTAAACGCCGCTTATAGGAGAGCGGACTCCATGAGCTCTATAGGCAGCCGGAGTGCACAGGAGTTTTCACAGGGTGACCTAAAGCCCTTTAATAAAACATCGAAGGACTTCATGAGTTCCAGGTAAGCGGAGGACTCCATGAGTTGTATAACCATGCGGAATACTAGGGAGATTACAGAGTAGAGTCATGGAGTTTGCAGAGATGACCTGAAGCCCTTTTATAGAACATCGTGACCTGAAGCCCTTTATAGACTCTATGAGTTGGCAGCCGGAATGCTCATGACTTTACACGGGGTGATCTAAAGCCCTTTTTTAGAACATCGAAGGACTCCATATGATCTAAAGGGCAGCCGGAATGCTCAGGAGTTTGCGGAGATAAGCTAAAGACATTTCAAGAAGAGAAAACGTTATGAAAAAACCGGTATTTTTTATAGTTCAAATGAAGTGGAAAACTTCGTTAGTGTTTTAGACATGTGGAATACCCAGAAGTTCCAAAAAGGCGTGCTTAAGTCAATGGCAGTCTTATTGACAGAACTGAAGGCCCAACAAATCGTTGATGCAGTCTAAGGAAATGCAAAGCAAGGTCTCTTCGTTTGTTCAGCTGAAGGCTTTTGGGGCCCAAATGTAGCAGAGCTGAATACCTGGAGGGCATTCAGGAGTACATGGTTGAGGTTTCAGAAAATCTTCATTGGGGAATAAGAAAGTTCCTTATATATATATATATATATATATATGGCGATTTGAGGTTGCAAGATCCAATTGGTATTTATAAGGCCCTATGGTCTCTACACTGAAGAATGGGTGTTTATAAATATCTATGATATCTATAGACCAGACCCAATAGATATTTTAAAATATCTGTGGTCTCTACACAAACGAATGGGTCTTTATAAATATCTATGATCTCTAGACCCGTTTCAATTGGTATTTATAAAAAATCTGGTGGTCTTTAGGACAGACGAATGGATCTTTATAACCCCCTATGATCTCTATACCAGCTCTAATTGGTTTTTATAAAAATCTTGTGGTTCCTAGACCAGGTCCATAGGTATTAATAAATACCCGTGGTCTACATTCCCGATTCTATTGATATTTTTAAACGCCTGTGGTCTCTATGCTGGCGAATGGGCCTTGATAAAGACCTGTAATTTCTATAGACCACATCCAATTGAAATTTCCAAAGACCTGTGACTTCTAGTTCCGATTAATTTACCTTTTCAAAAACCCATGGCCTCTGTATTGATCAAAAGGGTCATAGGGTCTCATCAAAATTTCCCATTTCCATCTAAAGAAAACATTTTTTGATTTTCAGGTCCACAACTCGTCTATGTTTTAACCTGTTTATTATCTTCACAAATGAAACCGAATTTCATATCACAATCAATATCATTCCAGGTGCCATCATCGTACAGACCCAAATGGACACAACGCTCATTCTTTTCATAGTTATTTGGTTCGAATTCACTCCAGTTGGTATATTGAAATTTATGACCCGTTGGCGTCCAGAGAAATTGCTTGCGGTCGGCCAAATTGTTACCGCCAATATAAAGCAGAGGTTTTTCTTTGCCTAGAGAAAAAAAGGAAAAGCTGTAGTTAAAAAAAATTAATCGTATTGGAATTTTTCAAACCTTTAAAAACCGTATTAATCAAATCATTTATTTCCTGCATTTTCTCGGCACTCTCAATGCTCAGCAGATCCATATTATTTACTTTACATTCTGCATCCGATTGAAACCAATTGTACTGGGAATAAAGATAATTCAGTGAATTTATTTTGAAATTAAAATGTATATATTATGAAATTTACTTACCTTATTACGTATTTCAATTAAATATCTATTATTTTGTGAAGATGTATAGAATTCAGCCGCAATTGTATTGATTTGGAAATAACAAATCCAGAGAACAACAGCTGATAAGAACATGGGCGATGTTGACTTCATTGTGGCTGGCTAATAACTGAAACAATACTTATCAGAAACAGAATCAGAATCTCTAAATCTGAGTTTGTATTTTTTTTATTAAATTACACATTTATTTTTATAATCTCTGTTTTTTTTTATTTTTGTATTGTGGAATTCAATTTCTTGGCATAAATCATTCGGCCAGTTGCATGAATAATTTTTATATTTAATTTTAGAAAAATAGGAAACGAAATGATTAAGGCATTTATTTAATAATATATTTTAAGAACGGTTTGAAAATAATATTTTTAATAATTACATCTTTAATTGAAATCTCGTCACTGTATTTTTCTGATTCAAATATTGACGGATTTTGAATTCAATATACCAAACGAAATTGGGATTTGAATCAAGTAATTTTTGGTGTTAATAAAGCTGAAGGCTCGGGTAGTCTCAATAGTGGAGCTAAAGTCTCAGGAATTCCTTTTAAATTGATGGAAGACGAGCCGAATACTTCAGAAAAAATTTTAGGGTTTTTTATTTTATGCTTTAAATAATAATAAAAAAATTGCATTTCCTTCCTTTGCACCACCCCAAAAAAAATATTCCTACAATTCAGGGTTTATTTTTATATTAATCTTTTAACAATTTTATTCAATATTCCATTTTATTCTTTCAATATTAAATTAATTTAAAAAATTCAACCATTTCTCGTTAATACTTATTGTCATAGGCGTTGTTACACCATAAATGGCCGGGAAAATGTTGTCGGCTATCAATTCCTAGTGATTATCCCCCGTTATCATAAACAATGTTTCCTTTCCTTTGTGTTATCACATGAAAGTTATTAACAACAATTCATGGTTTATTTTTATATATTAATTTTTTAATATTATTTTTTAAACAATTATTCTTTAAAAAGGAAATAAATTTAAAAAATGCAACAATTTCTCATTAATAATTATTCTCATGGGCGTTGTTGCACCATAATGGCACACAAAATGTTGTTGGCTATCAACTCAAAGTGATTGCTCCCTCCTTCATCACAGTCAGTTTAATGTTTTCCTTTTTTGTTTTGTTTTAACTATAAAAAAATAATGTAAAAAATCATTGTTGTTTCATATAATAATCTTTTAACTTTTTTTAAACATTTATTTTTATTCTGTAAACAAAATAATTTAAAAATGCAACCATTTCTCATAAATAATTCTTCTCATGGGCGTTGTTGCACCAGAATGGTAGGCAAAATGTTATCGGCTATCAAGTCAAAGTGGTTGCCCGCATTGATAAAAATCGCTTTAATTGTTTCTATTGTTTGTTTTAAAAATTCAAAAAATTTGTCAAAAAATGTCAGGACTTTTTATAAATATAAGTCGCCTACCATTTTTAAACAACATCTAATTTTATCCCTTAAACAATTATCTTGATGACTGCTCTGCCGCCGCCACAGCTACTAAGGCAGAAAATGAGACGACTAAAGGCAAAAACAATAACAAAAACGTTGAGGGCAATGATAATAGAGTTGATAATAAGAATAAAAACAATAACAACAATCATGCAAAAGCAAAAAAACCCAAATCAAAATCAATCACAATTTAAAAAATCAAAATACAGCAATGGCGCCAGCGGCTGCAGCTGTTGGTATTTCTTCTGTTAATTGCAATAAAAATAATAAAAAGAGAAAAACAAAAAAGAAGAAGAATAGCGCGAGACAGTTTTTTAAAAACATTTAATTTTATTCCTTAAAAAAAAACGACAATTTCTCATTAAAAATTATTCTCATGGGCGTTGTTACACCATAATGGCGGTTAAATGTTATTTGCTATCAACTCAACGTGATTGTCCCTTTGCTTGCCTTCTTGTCATTCTCCTTTTGTATTGACATTCTCTGTTTCTTTCATATATTTTTTTGACGGCGCCTTTGTTTTTCCTGTGTGTCTGTGTGTTTTTTTAGTATCGGCCTCGATCTCTGGCGAGAGAGATTTGTTTTTCTACCAGACAATACGGGAAACGTGAATATAAAAACAAATTTTTACCAAAATAATATTGTCAAATTGAAAAAAATTTAATAAATAATGAAAATTTAAGAGCTCTGCTATAAAATGCAAGCATTGGAATATAAAAATTCACGAGTTGAGGCAGTTTAAAAGTGAAACAGAAAAAATGGTGCTTTTGTAGAGGAGCAAAAGACAAGAAAAAATCTTAATGAGAAAAAGAATAACAACAACAACAGTAACGGCATAAACAGCCGCAGTAGCAGCAGTGGTAACGGCTACGGCAGCCGCACTCTGACAGAGAGATATAAAAAGATTTTTTTGTTGGTTGTGTGATTTTGTGTGTGGTGTTCGAAGCAGGCAAAAAGAAGCAATAACATATTAAGGAATTAATAAAAAAATATACATGCAAAATAATTAAAATTTATGATAAATAAAATAAATGTTAACAATAATTACAATGTGAAAATATTATTGCAAAGAAAATTATGTGAATAAGAAAAGAGTAACAAGAGCACTGCACAGAGAAAACCGAAAGAAGTGACGTCAAAAAAGATTTTTTCTTTCATCAGAGCAAAAAACAGCTTAATAAAAATTAAAAATAAAAAAATATATTTTAATTGGGGAAGTAGAGTAGAGCAGAAAAAAAAGAACGGCCCCACAATGACAGACTGTTTGGATAGCTTATTTAGCAGCATGGCCAATACATTTAACAATGAGGTGGATTTAAATAATGCTGAAGTCAATTTGGCCGAAGATAAAACACTAAAGTGGCGTAATTTGTCCAAAAATCAATTTGCCTCAAAAGATAAAGATAAGAAGGGCGGCAGCAGCAGCAGCAGTAATGGAAAAACTACACCAACAGTAGCTGGCAATGATGATGGTGGTGTGGCGGCGATAAGGACAGAAAGTCAGACCACCAACACCTCTGATACAATTAGTCCCAAAAAAGAAGACCAGCAACGGCATGAGGTAAAAACCGAACACCAGGAGGAGCAAATGCTGAAGGAGGAGGTAAAATCCCCCAACACCACCAACAGCAGTACAACGTCATCGCCGTCGACGACCCCTACCGTAGAGAATATTATCGATAAGAAACAAGAAAAACCAACAACAACAAATTCAGACAATATTCAACAAAATCAAACAGGAAATTGTAATAATACTTCAATTACAACAACAAAGACCACAGATACAACAAAGTCCGAACAACAATTATTGTTGGTCGAAACAGCAGCAGCTGACAGCATAAATATGGCCAATAAGAAAGTCAATAAAAAAAGCTCTGGCGAAAATCACCATCATCAAGGTCAGCCAGTTTTGTTTGTTGGTACTGCTGCTAACACCAGCACAGCAACAACAACACCAACGGAGACCCAAAACCTCCAATTATCTAAAAACAATAATTCCACTGGTGTAAAAAACATAAAAGCGGAAGAAGAGAATTCATTAAATATTGATGGTGGCAAAACACCCACAACAACAACTACAAATACTACAACAGTGACGACAACGTCATCAGCAGCAGCATCATCAACAGCTGCTGCTGCCACCTCTGTTTCTACTTTGATTTCTGATCAACAACAAGTTGTTGCAGTTAAAAAATCTAATCGCAATTCATGCGGTGATGATGACCAACAACAGCAGCCACAGAATCATCAACATCATCCTATTGCAAACAAAACCGAAAGCAAAGATAATCATGATGGTAATCTCTTGCTCAATCAAAACAAAGATGTTGAGGTAAACAACGACAGCAGCAGCAGCAGCACGACTAGTCAAGCAACAACAAAAACTAATACAGAGCCAACGCCGTTACTGGTGCTCGGCAACGACGACGACAATAAAGTGCAGAGAGTAACGGCCTCTCTCACCACACAACATCATCAAAGGGAGACTAGTGGTGGGGGCAGTGAGCATAATACAAATGATGTTGATGACTGCTCTGCCGCCGCCACAGCAACTAAGCCAGAGAATGAAACGACTAAAGGCAAAAACAATAACAAAAACAACGTTGAGGGTAATGATGGTGATGGTGTTGATAATAAGAATAAATACAATAACAACAGCCATGCAAAGGCAAACACAAATCAAAATCAATCAAAATTGGAAAATCAAAATAAAGCAACGACTGACGTTGTTGGTATTTCTTCTGTTACTTGTAATAAAAATAATAATATTGATGGAAAAACAAAAACGGAAGAAGAAGAAGAGAGCCAGACTTCATCCGAGGTGTTAACTATTAATAAAGTGGCTGATAAAAAAATTAACACCCCCTGCACAACAACAGATGTTGAAGAAGGTGAAAGGAAACAAGACGGTTCAAAAGAGGGTGGTGATGTTGGCGCTGGGGTGGTTGATGTTAATAGTAAAAGTGTAACAGTAAAAGCAAATGCCGCCGGCGTTGCTACTACAACGGCGTCGTTGCCGTCAACAACAATCAACTGCACTGTCACAGCTGCTAATGTCGTTGACAGCATTGCTGCTGATGATGATGATGATGGCGGTGGGGATGTTAAAGGTGCAAAAACTGTAAGTATAACAAGTATTTGTGAATGTGTGATGTTGTTGTTGCTGTTTTTTTATTTTTGTTGTTGTAGATTGGGGGAACTGGCTGTTATTAGCTGCTGCTGCTGCCAAGTATATAAGTAGCTGTTTTATTTTTCTGCTTCTTAAATGACTTTTGACTTTTTGCAAATGATGTGTGTGTGTGTGTGTGTGTGTGCGAGGGAAAAAAAGGAATTTTATTTTTTGCAAATGGTTTAAAGGAAAAAGATGGGATAAAATGCAATGAAGAAAAACTTGCAGTTTTTTAATAAGGAAATTAAAAGGTGTTAAAATTATTTTATCATGAAATGAAAAAATATGCTAATTAATTTATGAGTAGATACACACAAATAGTGGATGTCTTAGGTGAGGGTATTATTAATTTTGGAAAAAAAAAATTAATTTTTTTATTTGTAGAATTTTAGATCAATGGAAGTAGGAACAAAGGAAGAAAAAATTGAAAAATGGGATCATGTTTTGGCAAAGGACTGAAGAAAAAGCACCATTCTAAATTGTGCCAATTAATTAATTAGGAAAATTTGTTAATGTCTAAATTAAATTAGGAGTAGATGCACACAATTGGAGGAGCTCTAAGTTGTGGGTATTCCAATTTTTTAGAAACATTTTTTTTATTTATAGATTTTTTTATTTGTAGATTTTTATACCCAAATTCATATTGGATCAATCCATCGATATATAAGCAAAATATTTTTGGAGAAGATTATTCAATTTCAATTTATTTCATAAACGAGAACCTAGCCCATAGGGCCATGAGCGATTCCAAAAAGTTCATTACATGGACTACTTCGAGTGGAACAATGAGAGGACTAGTATTTATTATAAACTGTAGTCAATATTCTCACCGTAGTCTAATTTCTGGAAAGAGCATAAAAAATGCTTCCAATCAATTGTTTTTGAGGAAACTTGGTTTTGCAGCCAGTTCTTAATTCCCCCTTTTGTTTGCCTCGAACCCCAAATCCCTAGTCTAAATATCTACCCACCATTTTCTATTGACTTATTTAATAACCTGTTATTTTTATTTTCAGGAACCTAACATTGATTCCGATGTCCCTATGACCAATTTGGAAATTCCCCTCAACAATGAATGCAACTTGTCACAAATCAGTCCAAATCCCACTGCAAGCGATAAAGAAAGCAATGAAAAAGTCAATACAAATCAGGCGCTAAATAAACGTGGCCGTGGTCGTAGTAAGAAAATCAACAATGCAGAAGGTGAGGGAAGCACCACAAACAACACGCCTGTAACGCCCGCAGTGGAAGCGGCCAGTGAACAAAATAATTCCCCCACTTCCAATGAAAGGCGAGCGCCCGGACGAAAACGTAAACAATTGGATGATGAGTCCAATGAGGCGGCCAACAAACATCATGAGGATGAGGAGGGTAAACGTATGAGACGTAGTGAGAGATTGTGTAATCGTTTGGATGGTTTTAAGATATTGGTGAGTTTGCAATGGAGTTTTTTTTTCAAATGGAAAATTTTTCATTTTTTTTATTTTTCTAGGATGAAGATGTCCCCCTCAATCACCATCATATGGATGACTCCCCCACCCGCAAAGCCTTGCGCATACAAATCGATGAAAAGACACCACCCAAAAAACGGGGACGCAAGGCAAAAATACAAATTGAAGCTGAGAAACAACATACCGATGAACAAATTTCGCCCACTGTGGCGGCAGCAAATGCCAATAAACGCCATACCAGTGCCACTACGGCAACAACCACAAATGATGGCGGTTCGGTTATTGTTCCAAAACGTTCACAGCGACGCATTAAACCCACAACCAAAATACTCGAAAATGATGAGCTACGTTATGAATTTGAAACCAAGAATATTGTACGCATGACAGCCCAAAATTTGGATAGTTTAGAGCAGAGTGATGCCACAACACCCACCCATCAAGTTGTACAAAATTCCAGCAGTGGTGGTGGAGCAGGTTCAAAAATGAAAAGTGAAAAATCCGAGGATAGTAATGGTGGTCAGCAACCACATCCCAGTGGTTCAAGTGCCATAAAAAAGAAACTCTTTACCAAGTCACGCAAAGAAATGGAACAGCCACGGAAACCACCATGTCCAGATATTGATAAATTTCTGCATGAAATCAAGACTTCCAAATTGAATTTAAATCGTTCGCCGGAAGATAAGAAACTGAGTAAGAAACAGCAACGAAAATTGGCCAAACAAAAAGAGCGACATTTGGAGAAGTTGGGTTTGCGTCGCAATGCCAGCGATGAGATCAGTGACAATGACAGCCTGAGTGATAATGAGGAATTTGTACCGGCCAAAAGGGTACAGGTGGGTAAGCCCAGTGTTACGTTGAGGGTGCGTAAGGAGTCGACACCGCCGCAACCACAAGTTACACATCAACAGCAGACGGGGGTGGTCACAACAAAAAGTGTAACAAACCAAACCTCAGGAGGCAATTCCTTAACTTCCAATACCCGGCGTAAACAAAAACAAACCTCTAGTGAAAAATCCTTGGAATTGGATGCCAAACAATTGCGAAATTTAAATGCCTCGGCTGTGGCAGTTACAAATTTACCAACAAGCACTACCACCACTACCAATTCCAAGAATGTAAATTTAATATGCCTTTGCCAGGCCACTTCCAAATATTATACCCCCAAGACACCAGAGACCCAGTACTGTTGTGCCATTGATAACATCGATGATTTAAAGGTGGGCTGTTCCAATCAATTAAATGGTGAAATACTTAATTTGTTTAGACCCAGTCAAAGGGTAGGATATTTGGTCTTATGTGATGATCACAAAAGACGGCTGCAGACCCATAATTCCTGTGCTGAATGTGGCATTTTTTGTACACAGGTGAGTGGGATTTCAGAGAGGGTAATTTTCTTCATTTTTTTCTAATAATTTTTTCTTCTTTTTTTCGATTCCAGGGCGAATTTGTCTTGTGTAAAAATCATCACTTTTTCCATGCTTCGTGTGCCCAACGCATTGTACTCAGTTCCAAATATGATCCCCAGCAACCTGCCTCGAAAACTGCCAGTCGCACTTTGGTATTGAAATGCCCGCACTGTGGCATAGATACGGCGGAAAAGACCACCACAATTACCATGAAAAGTCAAACGGTGCCAATATTTTCGGCAACACAAAAACCACCTTTGGCGGCCGGCAATAACAACAACAATAACAGTTCGGGTGGTGCTAAAACGAATAGTAAAAATAAATCTGCCATTAATTGTTTAATGGACTCACCCATGACCTTTAAACCAAATACCAAAATCAATTATGAACATCTTATACCGGAATCGGTTATGAATGTTGTGGCTGCCCGGGGACGTTCACGCAGTACCGCCACACTCACAGAGTTCACAACCAAAGATATGTATTATGCCGTTAAGAATGATGATTTGGAAAGGGTGGCGGAGATATTGGGTAAGTGGGGGAAATTAAATTAATTGAGAATCCAATTAAATTATTTTTTTTTCTTCCAGTTTCAAAATACGATGTCACCTCCAGCATGCGTGAATGCTACAACGGCACCTGTTTGCATTTGGTGGCCACCTTTGGTACCCTACAAATGGCCTATTTGTTGCTGTGCAAAGGCAGCGGCGGTGATTTCATTAATAAAATGGATCAGGAAATGCGCACCGCGGTTATGTGTGCCGTCAATGAGGGCAAATATGA
Organism: Musca vetustissima; assembly: GCF_032173495.1. Classification (NCBI taxonomy): domain Eukaryota; kingdom Metazoa; phylum Arthropoda; class Insecta; order Diptera; family Muscidae; genus Musca; species Musca vetustissima. Next base: position 178,535 of record NW_026877911.1, on the reverse strand, counting down.
TATTGTTAATTTGTTTATACAACATAGGGCGGATTTGGCCATAAGGGTAAAACAAAATTTAATTTTAAGTAATTAAAAAAAAGAATAAAATTTTATTTGAATTTTTTCCAGGGTCCCGATGGCCACACAGTCTTGCACATTGCTGCCCGCACCGGCAATTTGGAATTAGTACAATTAATCGTCTATAGCTATAAGGCCAGTAAGAATATATCACAATTTTTAAGTTTCATAAATGCCCAAGATGATGGAGGCTGGACGGCCATGGTGTGGGCGGCCGAATTGGGTCACACAGATATTGTGAGGTGGGTCAAGATATCGTTTTCAAAATTTACTTACAAATTATAACAACAATTTATTTTATTTCAGTTTACTTTTACAACAAGGTGCCGATCCCAATATCTGTGATAATGACAACAATACGGTATTGCATTGGGCTGCCCTGCACAATAATGATTTGGATACCATAACAGTATTATTGCAGACCGGTATCAATTGTAATATACAAAATGTGGAGGGTGAAACACCGCTGTGAGTTTTATACAAACAAAATCTATTAGATCATAAAAATAATTCCCATCTTTCCCTTTTCCCCCCAGCCACATTGCTTGCCGCCATTCGAGTAAAAATCTCAGTCTCCTCCTTATATTCAATGGTGCCGATTTAATGCTGAAAAATCGTGCCGATGAGTTACCCTATAATTGTATACCAAATGAAAATTCCGATTGTGCCCGACATGTCGGTTTTCAAATGCGTATGCATGCTCTACATCGTCGTCGTTCGCATATTGTTTGTGCCGATATATCGAATGGACGTGAATTATGTCCCATACAGGCATTACGTAATGAAAATAATAATATCACACCGATTGATGAATCGGATCAGATAATGTTACCAGATTTTCGTTATATTACCGATACGATAATTTTGCAGAATTCCGTGCAAATCGATAGGAGAGTGTCACAAATGCGTATCTGTACATGTTTAGATGGGTGAGTGGAGGGTGGTTTGAGTTTTGAATAGAAAAAGAATTTTGAAACTGAAATTTTCTTATTTTTTTAGTTGCATTACGGACAGCTGCCAGTGTACTGGTGCTTCGGGTCAAAGTTGGTATACCGCAGAGGGCCGTTTAAGCTCCGATTTTAATTATGAAGATCCGGCAATAATATTTGAGTGCAATGATGTCTGTGGCTGTAATAAGGTATAGAAAATAATTTAAAAAAATATTTCAAATTGAAAAAAAAAAATATCTTTTCCCATTTCAGCGTTTCTGTAAAAATCGCGTGGTGCAAAATGGCATTACCATACCGCTACAGGTGATGGAGTGTGAAGAGACCAACAAAGGTTGGGGAGTGCGCAGTATGGTCCATATACCCAAGGGTACATTTGTGGCCACCTATACGGGAGAAATTCTCACCGATCATGAGGCCGATCGTCGCATGGATGATAGCTACTTTTTCGATTTGGGTAATGGCCATTGTATTGATGCTAATTATTATGGCAATGTTAGCCGTTTCTTTAATCATTCGTGTGAGGCAAATATTACACCCGTTCGGGTATTCTATGAACATCAGGATTATCGTTTTCCGAAAATTGCATTTTTCACAAGTCGTGATGTGGAGTCGGGTGAGGAGTTGTGGTGAGTAATAAAATGAATTTCTGGTTTTTTCTTATTGTTAATTGTTTACGGTTTTCAGTTTCGATTATGGTGAAAAATTCTGGTTAATGAAAAATCGTTATTTGTCGTGTAAATGTAAAACGGCAACTTGTCGTTATGCCAATTTGACGCAACAAAATCCCATGGTCAATGGTGGTGTGGCGTCCGCCGCAACAACCACGGTTATAGAGGTGGACGATGATGATGATGACGATGAGGATGATATAACGGAAACGACCTCAGCCACAACAGCATCCCTGAATCAATCAGCAAATATAGCTATTGCCAGTACATCATCGACAACAACAACAAATCTTATACCAGCTGCGGCTGCCCAACTTGTACAAAATTTGGAAGATGTTTCCATAATTAGTGTTAGTCCTCAGGTTACATTAACTCCCATAAATCACAATAACAATATGACGGCCCATAGCCAGTCGTCGGGTGGTGGTGTAAATCATGCAGTGGCAGGGAATCATCATCACCCTTAGCTTCTTGGTGATTTAACCAATTATTCAATTATAATTTTTTATGACACTTAAAGGGTTTCCTTTAGAATTTACTTATAAATAAATTGTTAATAAGACAAACACAACCACACACACTCAACCATAGACAACACAACTTAAACACTACCACATTTTTTTTTATTTATAAAAAAAATTGCTTTGAGTGTTGAAAAATAAATTATTAAAGAACTAGGTTTGTGGTGGTTCCTGTAAACAGTTTTAGATTTAATTATAAAAATTCAATTTCAAAGCAATTTACTTTTTTCTTAAAAAAAGAAGAAGAATGAAAATAAATCACAACAAACAAATTAAGGCTTAAAGTTAACTTTTTTTCAAAAATATCCTATTTATAAATATACATATATAAATTAATTTTTAAGGACAATAGTTTTAGGTATTTTTTAGTAATGAAGTTTTTTTGTTGTTATGTTATTTTTTGATTTTATTTTTTTGTGAACTAATTTTTTTAACACATACAAAAAGTTGGAATAATTTAAAAAAATATATTACTTAAAATTAAAAAAAAAAAATAATTTAAAAAATTAGATTTTTTAAATCAGATATAAAAATATATTTTAATTAACCCGAGCTGTGCTAGCGTGACCATATGGTCACACTCACAATACAATCAATAAATCATCTAAAAAACCTGTACCCGAGCAGTGCTAGTGTGAACATACGGTCACAGCCCAAAAATTGATCCTGTCGATTATTCTGATAAGAAAAAAGGATACAAATCAAATTTTTGAATTCAGTGGCCCACAATCTAGAGACGCTGAAAGATTCGTTTCACAATTCGAAAAAAAAAAATAATTACAGCACTATTCGGGATAATATTCGATTTAAAAAAATCCGATTTTTTATTATTTTTTTAAATTAAATTATTAATTTTGTTAAAAAATTTAAAAATTTGAAATTAAATATTAAAGAAAAAATTTTGTGTTAAAAAATTTTACTTGAAATAAAAAAAAATAATTTAAAAAATTAGATTTTTTATTTAAATCAAATATAAAAAATATATTTTAATTAATATTTGTTTTAAAAAATCCGATTTTTTTTTTATTAATTTTCTAGGATTTTTTAAATGATTTTTTCTTTAAATTAAATTATTGAAAAAAATTAAATATTAAAGAAAAAAAAAATAAATATATTACAACCAATTTTTTATTTAATTTTTTTCAATTTTTTTTAAATATTTTTTTTTTAAATAAAATAATTTTTTTTTAATTTATTTTTTAAAAAAAAATATATTATACCCAATTTTGTATTTATATATTTTTATTTAATTTTTTCAAAGATTTTTTTAAATAAAATCATTTTTTTAACATTGATTTTTAAAAGGAATCTAAAAAATTAAAAAAGGAAAATATTCCTAAAAAATTATTAAATATTTTGTTATTTTTTTTTAAACAAATCTTAACGAATTAAAATTAAATTAAATATTTTTTTAAATTTTATTTTCAAATCAAATCCAAAAAGTTAAAAATTAATATATATATTTTTTATTTTTTTTTAACATATCTAAAAATTTAAAAAAAATTAAGAAGAAATCTTAAAAAAAAATTAAAAAAATAAAGAAAAAAATGTCTATATAAAAAATTGGGGTTTTATTAATATATTTTTTAATATATTTTTTTATATTATAAATACAAAATATATATCCATTATATTTTTTGTTTTTTTTTCTGATTTTTTTTTTTTTTTTTAATTGATTTTTTTAAAGATTTTTGTTTTTAATTAATTATTTTTAATAAAATTTGTTACAAATCCAAAAAATTAAAGTAGAAATATTTCAAAAAAAAAAAAAAAAAATAAATAAATAAATATTAAAGAATTCGGTTTTTTTAATTGAAAATTTTTATTTTTTGTTTAAAAAGATTTTTGTTTTTAATTAATTATCTTTAATAAAATTTGTTACAAATCCCAAAAATTAAAGTAGAAATATTCCAAAAAAAAAAAAAAAAAAAAAAATATTAAAGAATTCGGATTTTTTAATTGAAAATTTTTATTTTTTGTTTAAAAAGACCCAAACTAGTTATTCTTAATTTTTTTTATTATTTTACAGTTAAATTGATTTTTAAATATTATTTTTTTTATTTACAAAACTGCCATAATTTTCCTTATTTTTAAGTCAAAACAAATATATTTTTCCCAAAAAAAAAAAAAAAAAAAATAAATAAATAAAAAAACTCACAAAAACATAGACATAAAAAAGTATATATTATAAAATCGTATAGAAAATAATTACAATAACATGAAAGAAATGAAAATATAGAATACCATAAGTGCCTAACAAAATATTATTAAATTTTTATTATTAATTAAATATTTGTTTAATATTTTTTGTTTATCTTCTTTTTTATAAAAATCGACCGGTTTTCATTAAAACAATTATATATAGAAAATAACAATAATAATGAATAAATAAATAAAACAAATAGAGCAACAACAAAAATAGTCAATTATTGCTTAAAATGAAATTTAAATCAAAGCAATTGTAAAAAAAATCTATATAAAAAATAAATATTTTTGAATATATATTTTTTTAATTTCCAAAGAGACTGCAAGAATTATTAATTAAATAAAAAGAATAGAATTTTTAATTTTTGTTTTTTTTTTTAATTTTTTAATTAATTTAAAAAAGTGTTATGTATTTTATTATGTGTTTTTTTATTTTATTTTTGTTAATTATTTAGGATATATTTTTTAAATTTGAAACCCTTTATTATTATTTTTTTTTTTTTTTTTGTAAGAAAAAAAAAAAAATATTCCCAAAATATATATAACATATAAATTTAATACTAAGCAAAAAAAAAAAAAAAACAAAACAAATCATGTTTCAAAGGGGCTTACCCCCCCCTTTGGAGGACCTAAAAAAATAATTCTTTCTCCTTTCAAAAATATCACAAATTCTTAATAACTAATTCTTAAATTTTAAGTAAGATTAAAAAAAAAAATCCCTACACACATACATATGTATAACTATTTACTATTAATATTATTATGAACAATTAAACAAATTATAATTATCATTATTGTATAACTAAACGAATTGTAACCATCAAAAATATATTTTATAGCAATATCATCACAAAATAAATATTAAATTTAAAAAAAAAAATATTATCTATCATATTATATAATGTTTGTCATCTATATATCTATAACTACCAAATATATACATACATATATCTAACCTAAAATAAATATGTATTTTAATTTATAAACATATTCTTATTACAAAAAAATTGTTTCAATTAAAAAAAAAAAAAAAATAAAAAAAATAAAAAACTTCAAATGCAAAATATCCTCAGAACATTAATATACTGAACATAACATATTAAATGTTTTTTCTAGACATATAAAAATAAAAAAAATCATAAAAAATAAAATTTAACACTAATACATATACACAATATTTTAAATGTTTTTAAATTAGTCACACATACATATTACAAAATATTAAAAAAAAAAAACTGAACTAAAAAAACAAATTAAAAAAAAACCCATACAATAATAAATAAAATATATAAATAAATACAAATTTAATTTCAAAACAAAAGTGGGTTTTATTTAAAAAAAAAAAAAAATCACGTAGAAAAAAATGAGCCTCAGAAGCTGAGGTTCCAAAATTTTTTTCTAGAGAAAAAAATCCTAGAGGGAAAAAAATTAATCGAACCACCCCACAATGATTCCAAATTCAAATTTCATTGGTTCGCCCACAATTCAACTTGTACCAACTTTTACTACACAGTAGGACTTATTTCCAAAACCTACCCAAAACCTACACCCTCACAATGAACCTAAATCCATGTTTCACTATTCGAACTCTATTGGTTCACCCACAATTGAAATTGTACCAAATTTAGTACGCAGTTGTACCAATTTCCAAAACTTCATACATATCCCAATCCTACACCCCACAGCCATCCTAAATCCATGTTTCAGGATTCCAACTTTCTCGGTTGACCCACAATTCAAATTGTACCAAATTTAGTACATAGTTGTACCAATTTCCAAAATTTCATACATACCCCAATCCTACACCCTCACAGCCATCCTAAATCCAAGTTTCAGGATTCCAACTCTATCGGTTCACCTACAATTTAAAATTGTACTAAATTTTGTACACCCCAATCCTACAACCCCACAGTGATCCCAAATCCAAATTTCAGGATTCCAACTCTAACGCTTCACCCACAATTTAAATTGTACCAAATTTAGTACACTTAGAAACAATTTATAAAACTTTATACATACCCCAACCCTACACCCCCCCACAGTAATCCGAAATCCAAGCCTCAGGAATCCAACTCTATCGGATCACTCACAATTTAAAATTTACCAAATTTAGTACACATTAGTACAAATTTCTAAAACTTTTACATATCTCAAGCTTACACCTCAACAGTGATCTTGACTCCAAATTTTATGATTCTAGCTCTATTGTTTCACCTAAAATTCAAATTGTACGAAATTTAGTACCATTTAGTACCCATAAGTATTAATTTGTTAAACTGAATTCTGACCCTAATCTTACACCTTTACAATGATCCTGACTCCAAAATTTTATTGTACCCGCTCTATCGGTTCCCCCAAATCCAAATTGTACCAATTATAGTACGATGTAGTACTTTTCGTACACATAAGTAAACATTTTTCCAAAACTACGTACATATCCCAATCCTACACTCCGACGGTAATGTTACATTAAATTTTCAGGACTCCAGCTCAATTTTCAGGATTCCTCCAAATCAAATTTGTACCAAATATAGTACCATATAGTACTTTTGTGGGTTTTGGTTGCATTTTTCCACCGAATTGGCTGTAATTTAGTATTTTGAGTTCTTATTGGGTAGCAAATCTCTCCACTAAAAATTATAAACATAGGGAAATTTTTTTCTGGTAGCCCCCATATAAGGGTACCCTACAATTTTCGGTATTTTGAGGTTCTTGAGCGCGTTTTTCAACCGAATTCGCTGAAATTTGGCACATTGGGTTCTTATTGGGTACCAAATATCCCTACTAAAAATTACAAATATAGGTCCACTTTTTCTGGTAGCCCCCATATAACGGTACCCCTCAATTTTCAGTATTTTGAGGGGTTTGATTGCATTTTTCGACCGAATTGGCTGCAACGTTGTATTTTGAGTGCTTATTGGGTAGCAAAGTTCTTCACTAAAAATTATAAATATAAGGTAATTTTTTCTGGTAGCCCCCTTATAAGGGTACCCTACAATTTTCGGTATTTTGGGGTTCTTGGGCACGTTTTTCAACCGATTGAGCTGTAATTTGGTATTTTGTAGTCGTTTATGGTACCAAATCTCTCTACCAAAAATTATTAATATTCGCCCCCATTTTGGGGTAGTCCCCATATAACCCCCCTTTTTATACCCTTCACCACACTGTGGTACAGGGTATTATGTCTTTGTGCATATGTTTGTAACAGGCAAAAATAATCGAGATAGACCCATGGTTCCTTTTGAGAATATGCATAGAATCACTTTCTAAGTCGATTTATGCATGTCCGTCCGTCCGTCTGTCCGTCTGTCTGTCCATGTTAAATTGTAAACAAAGTACAGGTCGCATTTATGATCCGAATTAGATGAAATTTGGCATAGGTCACTTATTCGGCCCAAGGACGAACCCTATTGAAATTGGGAAAAATCGGTTCAGATTTAGATATAGCTCCCATATATATATTTAACCGATTTAATGTAAACGGTCCCTATATATCTTTCGATTTGCACGAAATTTGGTACAGGCTAATCATTTAGGCCTATAATGATGTCTGCCAAGTTTCATGAAAATCGGTCCAGATTTAGATATAGCTCCCATATATAGTTTCGTCCGATTTCATGTAAATGGTGCCCCAAAGTCCCTATATATCTTTTGATTTGCACGAAATTTGGCATAACGTACTGAATTAAGCCTAGAGTGATGTCTGCCAAGTTTCGAGAAAATCGATTTAGATTTAGATATAGCTCCCATATATAGTTTCGTCCGATTTCATGTAAATGGTGCCCCAAAGTCGCTATATATCTTTCGATTTGCACGAAATTTGGCATAACGTACTGAATTAGGTCCAGAATGATGTGTGTTAAATTTCCTGAAAATCGGTTCAGGTTTAGATATAGCTCCCATACATATTTTCGTCCGATTTTAGGTAAATATTGCACCAAAGTCCCTATATATCGTTAGATTTGCACGAAATTTGGCATAGCGTACGGAATTAAGTCTAGAACGATGTGTGTTAAATTTCGTGAAAATAGGTTCAGATTTAGATATAGCTCCCATATATATTTTCGTCCGATTTTATGTAAATGGTGCAACAATGTCCCTATATATCCTTCGATTTGCACGAAATTTCGCATAGCATACTGAACTAAGTCTAGAACGATGTGTGTTAAATTTCGTGAAAATCGGTTCAGATTTAGATATAGCTCCCATATATATTTTCGTCCGATTTTGGATTTATAAGTAAATTTGGATTTATAAGTAAATAAAGAACTCAAAATGTGGCCGAATGCAAAAACCATACTGAAATAAGTGTAACCTATATTTCGATATTTCGCTTTAAATTTATTTACATTATTTTGTCCCATCGTAAGAAGCAACTCTATACCTGATCAAAATTTATATAGGTTGCAGAATGACATGTTTAATTTCATGTTAATGGTTCTTCAATAATGCGACGTCTGTTAGGATTCATCTGTTTAATATACCCACAGTGGTGAAGGGTATCATATAGTCGGCCCCGTCCGACTTTACTACTTTCCTTACTGGTTTTAAATTTAAAAACATTGGCTTTAACATGGCGAAGTCCAGGCTTATCTTGGTCGCTCTTTCATCACAATTGTGGACACTGACCTCCCCGTGGTGCCACCTGGGGTAACTATTTTCATCGTCCATTGAAACACTTGGGTACCAAAAACCGCCACCAACAAACCCATGGTACGATCAGGACTGCCGTAATGCTACTGATGTGAAAAAACGCAGTGTATAGGGCAACCGTGCTGACAGTAGCAACACGAAATGTGATGGAGAATTATTGGGAGAAAAGAAGAGAGGAGAAACATATTTACAGAAAAAATACCAAGAAAAACGTGAGCGTGAGCAAATCGAGATGTACAGAGTCAGAATGAAGTTCGAGAATTTTACCAACGAGTAAAACACCAAACCGAAGGCTTTGGTGCAAGCACATCCTCCTGTAGAGATGAAGAAGGAAACCTGGTGACAGATACAGACAGCGTGTTGAGGATCTGGTAGAAGCATTTTGAAAAACTTCTGACGGTATAGAGTGTATACCACCTAGCCAAGATGAGGTCAGAATAGCAATCAATCGGCTGAAGAATAATACAGGAGCAGGTGCCGATGGGTTACCAGCCGAACTATTCAAGACTGGTGGTCAGATGCTGGTAAGGAGCATGCACCAGCTGATTAGTACAATTTGGCTAGAGGAATGCATTGGAACCTCAGCATCCTGTGTCCCGTGCACAAAAAAAAAGGAGACAAGACGATCTCATCGCATATAAAGTGCTATCCAGCGTGCTGTGTGAACGACTGAAGCCAATGGTCAATGACATTATTGGACCATACCAATGCGGCTTCAGACCTGGCAAATCTACCATTGACCAGATTTTCACTCTGCGCCAAATCCTGGAAAAGACCCACGAAAAACACATCGACACATACCACCTATACTTACTTAGCTGGCTTGTGACAGAACTTTCGATCCATAAGCCGAGCTTAAAAACCAGTAAGGAAAGTAGTAAAGTCGGACTTGGCCGACTATATGATACCCTTCACCACTTTGGGTATATTGCTGCGCATATGTATCCTTACCATTTGCATGTCAATGTTCCCTCGAAGGAATATAGTCATGTTGCCAATCTCCAACTAGGCGCGTCTTCCCGGATGGCGGATGGGAAGGGGGTCTCCATGATGTGCAGAGTTAAACTAAACTAGGTCTCCTAGATCAACTTTTTTCTGCACTCCGTGGAAACCTTGGGGATCTTCGGGATCTTCCCCGTGAACCAAAATGGATCGGGGTAGTGCCATTTAAATTAATCAACTACGATGGGTAAAAGAAGTAAAAAGAATAAAGTTATGATGCAGGGATTTAATAACCCAGTACCGGCGGCAATCGTTGGTGAGGTCACAAGCCACTTGTCGTCGAGATCAAGCGGTTGGATCCGTCTGTTCTAGGTGTGGATGCCTTGGCACCTGCACCTGTGCAACAATTCTAAACCAAAACGTTGACGAACCTGTCTATTCCTTTGGCAAATGAGCATGCCATGAATGATGAAAATCAGTCTCTGGCTGACAGGACTGTAGTTCTGGCAGGGGACGACCTACACGGGAATCTATGCGCTATCCGCGATAGTCTAGAGGAGCAAAGTAAGGAACTCTTCGACCAGTTAGAAAGACTTGTGCCGGAAGACCAATGAGGGGATACGCTTCCGCAGGAACTTCTATTGAATCTTACCCTAACTGATGATGAGCTGGACATCACGGTGATCCCAGCCAAGTCTACACAAGAGTATTGCTATAGTAGCAACGAAAGAAGTGCAGACCCTGTTGGCCGACCGACTTCCAGTCTGACTACAACAGGTCTGTGTCGGCATCCGCCGACAAACTTCAGAGGCAATCTGCAACGAAGGTGATGTCCGACGATGGGGAACGGACAGCGCCTGAAAAGCTGGGAAGGCCCGAGAAGTAGCTGATGCGAAGCATTATAAATGTGCTGTTTCGTATCTCCGCAAATTCATGGGGCGAGATGCGAATTTGATCTCGGAGAGGGAGGTACACCTCATCAAGGATAAGATGATATACATAAAGAAGTTCGAAAGAATCTATGCGCACGCTCTCCATCCGAGTAAGAATGCACAGGAAAAGCCACTTGAGAACATCTCGAAGCAGAATGTCATCCATAAGGATGATCAAGGGTGTGGAGGGCTCTGTCTCAAAGCCCGATTCTGCGCCTAATGACAAAGGTGAAGCTAAAGCTTTGGGTGGATTCACTAGTGGTCGAAATCGGAAGAAGGGGAAGTCAGTCAAGGAACCATCGTCTCCTGGGGGAGTAACTGTCGGCCCACAGAACAAATCTGAAAAGCGCATCCGCTCTTCAGAAGGTCCGCAAGCCTCACACAGATCCTTCTACCTCATATGCGGCTGTCGCTGGACAACAAACAGCGGAGAAACAGCTAAGTACAGTGAAGGCATCAACCTCCTCTGGAAAGGCGAACTCCAAAGTTCGTAACCAATGACAGCGTAAGCCATATGACAGACCGAACAAGGTAGCCGCTGAAGAAGACCTTCTAGTGGCAATCATTGACAAATCTGATCCTCATGGCAGGATCAGTGATTGTCATTGGTTGCTCTTTGAAGGAGCCCTTCGGTCGGCCATCGTCTGTGGTTCGGACCAAGGGGATCGTCAGTTTTGTAGTGCCTTCATGCAGAAGGGTGCCAAAGTCATTAACTGTCTAAACAAGAAATCTACAAGAAATTTAAATCTAATTCATTATGCTGAGCAAAATTTCCCGCAAATCGAAAGACATAGCCCCCATATAAGGGTACCCTACAATTTTCTGTATTTTGGGGTTCTTGAGCACGTTTTTCAACTGAATTCGCTGAAATTTTGCACATTGGGTTCTTATTGGGTACCAAATATATCCCTACTAAAAATTACATATATAGGTCCACTTTTTCTGGTAGCCCCCATATAACGGTACACCCTAATTTTTAGTATTTTGAGGGTTTTGATTGCATTTTTCGACCGAATTGGCTGCAACTTTGTATTTTGAGTTCTTATTGGGTAGCAAATCTCTTCACTAAAAATTATAAATATAGCTCTATTTTTTTCTGGTAGCCCCCTTATAAGGGTACCCTACAATTTTCGGTATTTTGGAGGTTCTTGAGCGCATTTCTCAACCGATTTAACTGTAATTTGGTATTTAGTAGTCGTAACAAATCTCTCCACCAAAAATTATTAATACTCATCCCCTTTTAGGAGTAGTCCCCATACAACCCCTTTTTATAACCTTCACCACACTGTGGTATCAGGGTATTATGTCTTTGTGCATGTGTTTGCAAAAGGAAAGGAGATAGACCCATAGTTACTTTTGAGAATATGCATAGAATCACTTTTTGAGTCGATTTTTGCATGTCCGTCCGTTCGTCCGTCTGTCTGTCCGTCCATGTTAAATTGTAAACAAAGTATAGGTCGCATTTATGATCCGAATTGAATGAAATTTGGTACAGCTCATTTATTTGGCCCAAGGACGAACCCTATTGAAATTGAGAAAAATCGGTTCAGATTTAGATATAGCTCCCATATATATTTTCGTCCGATTTAAGGTAAATGGGGCACCAAAGTCCCTATATAACTTTCGATTTGCACGAAATTTTTCACAGCGTACTGAATTATGTATAGAATGATGTGTGCTAAGTTTCATGGAAATCGGTTCAGATTTAGATATAGCTCTCATATATATTTTCGTCCGATTTAAGGTAAATGGTGTACCAAAGTCTCTAAATATCTTTCGATTTGCAGGAAATTTGGCATGGCATACTGAATGGAGCCTAGAATGATGTCTGCCAAGTTTCGTGAAAATCGGTTCAGATTTAGATATAGCTCCCATATATATTTTTGTCCGATTTGAGGTAAATGGGCACCAAAGTCCCTATATAACTTTCGATTTGCACGAAATTTAGCATAGCGTACTGGTTTCAGCCTAGACTGATGTCTGCCAAGTTTCGTGAAAATCGGTTCAGATTTAGATATAGCTCCCATATATATTTTCGTCCGATTTTAGGTAAATGGTGTACCAAAGTCCCTGTAAATCTCCCGATTTGCACAAAATTTGGCAAAGAGTATTGAAATAAGTCTAGAAGTATGTGTGCTAAGTTTCATGAAAATCTGTTCAGATTTATTTATAGCCCCCATACATATTTTCATCCGATTTTCAGTAAATGGTGTACCAAAGTCCCTATATATCTTTCGATTTACACGAAATTTAGCATAGCGTACTGAATTGAGTCCTACATGATGTGTGTTAAGTTTCCTGAAAATCGCTTCAGATTTAGATATAGCTCCCATATATATTTTTGTCCGATTTGAGGTAAATGGGGCACCAAAGACCCTATATATCTTTCGATTTACACGAAATTTGGCACAGCGTACGGAATTAAGTCTAAAATGATGTGTGTTAAGTTTCGTGAAAATCGGTTCAGATTTAGATATAGCTCCCACATATATTTTCGGCCGATTTGAGGTAAATGGTGCACTAAGTCCCCAAATATTTTTCGATTTGCAGGAAATTTGACACAGCGTACTGAATTATGTATAGAATGATGTGTGCTAAGTTTCATGGAAATCGGTTCAGATTTAGATATAGCTCCCATATATAGTTTCGTCCGATTTGAGGTAAATGGTGCTCTAAAGTCCCCATATTTCTTACGATTTGCACGAAATTTGGCACAGCGTACTGAATTGAGTCTAGAATGATGTCTACCAAGTTTCATGAAAATCGGTTCAAATTTAGATATAGCTCCCATATATAGGTTAGTCCGATTTGAGGTAAATGGTGCACTAAAGTCCCCAAATATTTTTCGATTTGCAGGAAATTTGACACAGCGTACTGAATTAAGTCTAAAATGATGTGTGTTAAGTTTCGTGAAAATCGTTTCAGATTTAGATATAGCTCCCATATATAGTTTCATCCGATTTTCAGTAAATGGTGAACCAATGTCCCTATATATCATTCGATTTGCACGAAATTTGGAATAACATACTGAATTGAGCCTGGAGTGATGTCTACCAAGTTTCATGAAAATCGGTCCAGAATTAGATTAGCTCCCATATATATTTTCGTCCGATTTTCAATAAATGGTGCATGAAAGTCCCTATATAACTTTCGATTTGCACGAAATTTGGCACAGCGTACAGAATTAAGTCTAAAATGATGTGAGCTGAGTTTCGTGAAAATCGGTTCAGATTTAGATATAGCTCCCATATATATTTTCGTCCGATTTAAGGTAAATGATGCACTAAAGTCCCTAAATATCTTTCGATTTGCACGAAATTTTTCACAGCGTACTGAATTATGTATAGAATGATGTGTACTAAGTTTCATGAAAATCGGTTCAGATTTAAATATATTTCCCATATATATTTTCGCCCGATTTTATGAAAATGGTGAACCAAAGTCCCTATTTTTATTTCGATTTGCACGAAATTTTGCATAGGGTACTGAAGTGAGTATTGAATGATGTCTGCCAAGTTTCGTGAAAATCGGTTCAGATTTAGATATAGCTCCTATATATATTTTCGTCCGATTTAAGGTAAATGGTGTACCAAAGTCCCTAAATATCTTTCGATTTGCATGAAATTTTGCATAGGGTACTGAAGTGAGTATTGAATGATGTGCGTTAAGTTTCGTGAAAATCGGTTCAGATTTATATATAGCTCCCATATATATTTTCGTCCGATTTAAGGTAAGTGGTGTACCAAAGTCCCTATATATCTTTCGATTTGCTCGAAATTTGGCACAGCGTACAGATTAAGGTCTAGAAAGATGTGTGTTAAGTTTCCTGAAAATTGGTTCAGATTTAGATATAGCTCCCATATATATTTTCGTCCGATTTAAGGTAAATGTTGCACCAAAGTCCCTTTATATCCTTCGATTTACACGAAATTTGGCATAGGGTACTGAATTAGGTCTAGAAAGGTGTGTTTCAAGTTTCATGAAAATCGGTTCAGATTTAGATATAGCTCCCATATATATTTTCGTCCGATTTGAGGTAAATGGTGCACCAAAGTCCCTATTTATATTTCGATTTGCACGAAATTTTGCATAGGGTACTGAATTGAGTCTAGAGTGATGTGTGTGAAGTTTCATGAAAATCGGTTCAGATTTAGATATAGCTCCTATATATATTTTCTTCTGATTTTATGTAAATGGGGCACCAAAGTCCCTATATATATTTCGATTTACACGAAATTTAGCATAGCGTACTGAATTGAGTCTTACATGATGTGTGTTAAGTTTTCTGAAAATCGGTTAAGATTTAGATATAGCTTCCATATATATATATTTTCGTCCGATTTAATGTAAATGGGGCACCAAAGTCCCTATATATATTTCGATTTACATGAAATTTTGCATAGGGTACTGAATTAAGTCTAAAATGATTTGTGTTAAGTTTCATGGAAATCGGTTCAGATTTAGATATAGCTCCCATATATATTTTCGTCCGATTTTAGGTAAATGGTGCACCAAAGACCCTATATGTCATTCGATTTGCACGAAATTTGGCATAACGTACTCAATTATGCCTAGAGTGATGTCTGCCAAGTTTCGAAAATATCGGTTCAGATTTAGATATAGCTCCCGTATATAATTTTGTTCGATTTTATGAAAATGGTGCACCAATGTCCCTATATATCATTCGATTTGCACGAAATTTGGCACAGTGTACTGAATTAATTCTAGAAAGATGTGTGTTAAGTTTCGTGAAAATCGGTTCGGATTTAGATATAGCTCCCATATATAGTTTTGTCCGATGTAAGGTAAATGGGGCACCAAAGTCCCTTTATATCCTTCGATTTACACGAAATTTGGCATAGGGTACTGAATTAGGTCTAGAAAGGTGTGTGTCAAGTTTCGTAAAAATTAAAAACTCATTTGTTGTTGTTGTTTTTTTTAATATATAATTTTTATTTAGAAAAGATTTTTAAATGCATTCTCTTTTTTTGTTGTTGTTAATTATTACAATTATCATTACAAAGTAATATTTTGTTGTAGTTGTTTGTTTTTGTAATTAGCCAGAAAAAACTAATATATTTTGTTTTTTTTTTTTTAATTATTATTAAGATTGTTGTTGTTTTTATTTGCACAAAAATTCTGCTGCTTATTTACAAATAACTAAAAATTAAAATTTATTTAAAATTAAAATTGGAAATTGTTGCTAATATAAATGCTGGAATTTGTTTTTTTAATTTTATTTATTATTTATTTCTGGTTTGTGTTGCTTAAATTCTAAAAAAAAATATTTTTTTTTAAATAATTTTCAATTTTTTGTATATTTTTGTTTTTGTTGTTTAAATGCAATAAAAATTAAGCACAATTTTATTTTTCAAAAAAATTATTTTTTTTTCATTTCTTTAAATTATAGAATTAATAATAAATATAGTTTTAAGAATTTTTTTTAAATTTTTTATAAATTAGAGTCTTAAAGAATTTAGGTATTTTTTTTTTAAATAAATAAATAAGTAAAATAGTTGTGTTGGTTTTTTTTGTTGTTGTCATAGGAATAGAGTTTTTTTTTAGAAATTCATTATTTTTAACCAGTCTCTATGGAAGTTTTAAAATTTCGGGGTCTTTTTTTTAAATTTATTAAAAAAAAATATTTAAAAAAAATTTATTAAAATTTTTTAATTTTAAAACTTCATAGAAAGTGATTATTTTTTTTTTCTAAATAAAATAGGCAGTAGTTTGTTTGAATAAATAAAATAAAATAAAAAAATATATTAAATTTAAAGGCCTGTTTTTTTGAGAGGAAACTTTAAATAGCTTTTTGTGTGTCTGTGTTTGAAGAAAAAGCTTAGATAAAGTTTATAGAATGAAATAAGCTTTTAGATAAATTTCTTGGAAACCTAGGGACAGACTTGGAGGGATGGTGACAAGGAAAAACATATCAAAAAAGCTTTGGATTAAAAAAAATCAAAAATATGTGAAAGCTTTAAAATGAGCTTTTTTAAAAGGACTAAAAAATCGTTTTCTTATAAAAGAAAAAAACATTTCTTTAAAGTTTCAAAGCTTTTGAAGGAAAATTTTATAAAGCTTTTGAAAAAGCTTTTTTTTGGAAAACAATTTTTCTAAAAATTTTACTTCCCAACAAGGCAATTTTCGTTTCAAAGCTCTGGAAAGACTATTTATATAAAGCTTTTGCAAAAGCTTTTTTCGCAAACATTTTTTCTAAGATTTTTACTTCCCAACAAGGCAATTTCTTATGTACTGATAGGTTTAGCGACGATTTTAGGCCGTAGAGCTTTCAAATAAAAATAAAAACATAAAGAGCTTTTACAAAACGTCTGATTAGTAATTCTCCAAAGCACATTAATGCAGTTATTTTGATACGGCAAAGCAAATTTGGTGATTATTTTATATGTCAGAGCTTTCAAAATAAGAAAGCTTTTGCAAAAGCTTTTTTTGGAAAACAAATTTTCTAAAAAAATTTACTTCCCAACAAGGCAATTTCTTATGTACTGATAGGTTTAGCGGCGATTTTAGGCCGCAGAGCTTTCAAATAGAAATAAAAACTTAAAGAGCTTTTACAAAACTTTTGATTAGTAATTCTCCAAAGCACATTAATACAGTTATTTTGATACGGCAAAGCAAATTTTGTGATTTTTATAGCCAGAGCTTTGCAGGAGGAAGCCTTAAAATAGCTCAAGTGCTTCTGAGCTTTTAAAGTAAACTTTTTCCCAAAGAGCTTTTTCAAAAAAATTTAAATTTTGCAGGAGGAAACCTTAAAATAGTTATTTATACTCCAGAGCTTTAAAAATAATATATTTCAAAAAAGAGCTTTTTTCATAAAGAATTGATTTTTTTCAAAAAGCTTTTTCAAAAAAAATTGAAATTTCATGGAAAAGATGCCTTTAAAAAATAAAATGGTAAAAGTACTGCGTTTTTTATAATTTTTTAATGCACCAAAGCTTTTAAAGTAAACTTTTTTCCAAAGAGCTTTTTCAAAAAATTGAAATTTTGCAGGAAATTAGTCTTTCAAAATTAAAATGACTCCTTGTACAGTATCTATACATTTTTATACTCTAGAGCTTTAAAAATTCTATATTTCAAAAAAAAAGAGCTTTTTCAAAAAAATTTGATTTTTTCCAAAGAGCTTTTTCAAAAGAATCAACATTTTGCGGGAAGATAAATCTTTAAAAAATAAAGCTTTTCTATTTATAATTTTTTACTCTTCAGAGCTTTTAAAACGATATTTTTCTAAAAAAGCTTTTTTCAAACAAAATGTTTTTCTCCAAAAAAATATACATTTTGCAGGAAAGAAGCCTTTGCAAATTTCAATGACCCTGATATTATATTTTTGCCATCATTTTCTGCCACAGAGCTTTCAAAGAAAATCACTTTTTTGTAAAGAGCTTTTAGTAGATATTTTTTGAAGTTTGACAAATAAAATTTTTGTAAGCTAATTTACTTAGCTAGTCCTTAGAAAAAAAAATTATGGATTTTTACGATTTTTTAAATTTTGTTGGCAAAGAGCTTTCCACGAAAATTTTGAGCTTTTAAAAAAACTTTCGAAAAAATGAAAAAAATAACATATTTTATGGGTTAAATTTCCAATTGAACTGTAAATTTGAAAAAAATTGGTGATTTTTTGTTAACAAATTACCAAAGAGCTTTTACCGAAAATTAAAGCTTTTCATCTTCGTATACCCATTTTTGGTCTAATATAGTTAAAATTCTTCCAAAGTTGAAATTTGAAGCAAAAATTATGATTTTTTTTCAATTTTTTTTACTAAAGAGCTTTGAATATTTCAGAGCTTTTTACCTTTATATATCTATTTTTTTTTGCCCAATATTCACAATTTCTGAAGAATATATTTAGTTCTTCAAAAGAAATTTGTTGATTTTTTAAAAAAATTGCCAAAGAGCTTTTACAGAAAATTAAAGCTTTTCATCTATATATACCCATTTTTTGGTCTAATATGCTTAAAATTCTCCCAAAATTGAAATTTGAAAAAAATAATATAATTTTAAAAATTTTTTGTACTAAAGAGCTTTTAAATATTTCAGAGCTTTTTACCGATATATACCCATTTTTTGGTCTAATATTCATTTTTTGTCGAAATTCTGCCAAAATTGATATTTGAACCAAAAATTACGATTTTTTAAATTTTTTGCATATATTTTTTTATTCCAAAAAAAAAACTGTTTACTATGGAACTTTTGGAGCTTCCCTTGTGAAATTTAAAACCCTCCAAGCTTTCCTTAAAAGCTTTCTATTGGCGAAAATATACTAAAAGCTTACGTCGCAGTTTGGTTTTTAAGAATGAAATTAATTATAGAAAATTTTAAAATTAAAAAATAGTCGAAAGCTTTTGAGGAGCTTTTTTCGAAAAAGCTTTCTAACTAGGTTTTTTCGTTTTTAAAGATAATTTCTTCTTCTTTTTTTCGTTTTTTGCATCATAGGGCTTAAGTTGTATCCGTTGTTGTTGTTCTTGTTGCTGGTTTTATAATAAAATTTATAAAAAAGCTTATTACTAAAAATAATTTTTTTAATTTATAAAAACCAAGTAAAAGCTTAATTTACTTGATTTTTTGTTTCTCTAAAACTAATTACCGTAATTTTTTAGGATTTTTTTGTATGTATGTGTGTGTGTCTAGCTATGTGTTAGGCATGTGTAGCTGTGTGTGTATTGCTTTTCTTTTCACTAGGTGGTGGTTGGTTGTTGTTGTTGGTGTGTGCTTATTATTGTTTTGTTTTTGTTGTTGTTGTTGCTTTTGCTTACTTATGCTACAATTTTATGGGGTTGCATCCATTTTTTCATATAGTACACAAACAAAGTGGAAATATACAATAAAATCATGAGAGCACAGGTAACGGCCAAAGCCAAGACGGAAGTTTTAGTGGGGCAGGGTTCAATGATAGTGACAGTCTTATCTAAAAATAGAAAATAAAGGAATTTCAAATTTGGTTATTAGCATCGGGTTTGGTTATATATGTGTGTGTGACGGATGTCGGATCTATGTACCTTTAGCAAAATCTGTGCTGGGATCCGATTTGAAAAATTCACGTTTCTCATCACCGAAATCTAAAACTAAAATCTCCTGGGAAATGTTCATATCCTCATCGGCTTCCTTGGTGTCATTGCTAAGGGGGGAGGAAATAGAAATTAAATTTAAATATTGGAAATTAAATTAAAAAAATAAATATTAAAAATATTTTTTTTAATTAATTTTTAGTACTAAAATTTTTTTTAATTCATTTTTAGTACCTAAACTAATTTTTAATAATTTTTTAGTACCTAAAACGTTTTTGAAATTAAGTTTTAGTACATCAATAATTTTTAGTACTCAACAACTTTTAGTACCTAAAAACGGTTTTAAATTAATTTTTAGTACCTAAAATTTTGTTTAAATTAATTTTTAGTAGCTAAAATTTTTTTTAATTAATTTTTAGTACATATTTTATTAATAATATATTTTATTAAAAATTTTTAGTACTAAAAATTAATATATATTTTTTAAATTTTAGTATTAAAAAAAATTTTTTTTTTAATATTTTGTACTAAAAATATGTTTTATTAAAAATTTTTAGTAATTAAAAAAAATACATATTTTTTAAATATTTAGTACTAAAAAATATATACTTTTTTTAATTTTTAGTACTAAATTTTTTTTTTAATTTTAAATTTAATAAAAAAATAAATATTGAAAATATTTTTTTTAATTAATTTTTAGTACCTAAATTTTTTTAAATTCATTTTTAGTACCTAAACTAATTTTTAATAATCGTTTAGTACCTTAAAAGTGTTTAAATTAATTTTTAGTACATCAATAATTTTTAGTACTCAACAATTTTTAATTTTTAGTACCTAAAAACGGGTTTAATTAATTTTTAGTACCTAAAATTTTGTTTAAATTAATTTTTAGTACCTAAAAAATTAATATAATTTAATTTTTAGTACATAATAATTTTTTAAAATAAATTTTTGGTAACAAAAAAAATTTTAATAAATTTTTAGTACAAAAAAATTTAGATAAATTTTTAGTACTTAAAAAAATTTTAACTGTGTTTTTAGTACCTAAAAATTTTAAAAATTAGTTTTTAGTACTAAAAAATGTGTATTCAAATCTATTTTTAGTACTTAAAAATCTTTTTAAATTCACTTTTAGTACCCAGTCTTAAGTACTAAAAATATTCTTTTAAAAAATTTTTAGTACGACAAAATTAATTTTTTAATATTTGGTACTAAAAAATATATACCTTTTTAATTTTTAGTACTAAAAAATTAATTTTTTAATATTTTGTACTAAAAATGTTTCCTTTAAAAATTTTTAGTACAATTTTTTTTTATTTTTAGTACTTAAAAGTGTTTATTCAAATAAACCTTTTTAATTTTTAGTACTAAAAATTTTTAGTACTAAAATATTTTTTTTAATATTTGGTACTAAAAATTTTTAGTAAATTTTTTTTTAATTTTTAGTACTAAAAATATATTTTTTTAATATTTCTTATTTAAAAAATTTATTCTCCCTTACCTTTCCACGGAACGACGACGTCTTCTGCCCAAGCTTTCAAACGATTCCATATTCCATTCGCACACAGCCGGTTCGCATGGACCCAAGCAGTACTTGACATTGCACTGGAAGATGACGCCATAGCTTTCGGTGAAACGGAAAGCTTCATAGGTCGATTGCAGGGCATTGCCGTCGGCTGTGAAGCCCGGGAAGATGGTGGGATCGGTGGGACAGCCATCGTCATCGATGATTTTGAAACTGGTGCGGGCATCCTTGGCCATGGCAACACAGGAGCGGGCGAAAATGCCATAGGGAGCTGAAAGGAAAATTAAAAAAAAAATCCATTAATAACCTCCTCAAAAACCTCTCCTCTTTCCGATACTTACTATCTTCGGGAATTTCAATGCGGAAGTTCAGACGATCACCAATGCGCACAGTCTCCACTTCACGTTGGCGGGTATCCAAAATGCGAATTCTTGGTGGTGGAGCCTCAGGCGACGAGTTGATGTGAATCATTTCAGGATCACGGATGGGCATCATGCCGAAGGTAATGTTCTTGGAGCTCATGTCATAGGTACACTTGACCTTGTAGATTTTATCGGCCTTGGTCATGACAACGCTGTGATGTTGCAGGACAACGGTATTCGAATAGACACCGGTCTGAAAAAAACGGGAGAATTTTTTTTAAATCGGAAAAAAACTTCGGAGAAAAATTTTAATGTACTTACCACACTCTGGGTATTACAATCCTGTCCGGCCATGGTCAAATCCAAACGGAACGAATCGGAATTGATGACATCAATGTTACAGGTTTCGGAACGGCCCAAGGCATAGATACGTCCGTTGAAGGGTTTGTTGGTGCGGACTTGGACGGCAATGCGGGTATCCTTGCAGTGGACGGAGACTGGAAAGGAGAGACAAAATAAAATTTAAATGGGAAGGTAAAGGATCAAAAAAAAAATCTCGGGACCCAAGTTCGGAAAAAATTCTAGGGATCCAATTTCCAATTTTTTTTAGAAAAAAAATGAACCCTAGTTCCCAATTTGTTTAATGGCAAAAATTCTCAGGACCATAGTTCCGATTTTTTTAATAAAAAAAAATCTCAAGGCCCTTGTTCCGATTTTTTTCTATAGAAAAAAAATTCTCGGGACAATAGTTCAGATTTTTTTTCTATAGAAAAAAATACTGGGGACAATAGTTCGGATTTTTTTAATAAAAAAAATCTCAAGGCCCTTGTTCCGATTTTTTTCTATAGAAAAAATTCTCGGGACCCTAGCTCCGATTTTTTTAAATTAAAAAAAAATCTGAACACCCTTGTTCCGAATTTTATTTCTATAGAAAAAAATTCTCGGGACCCTAGTTCCGATTTTTTTCTCGGGACCCGATTTTTTTTCTATAGAAAAAATTGTCGGGACCCTATTTCCGTTGTTTTTTTATAGAAAAAAATTCACTGTACGCTAGTTCCGATTTTTTCTACAGAAAAAAATTCTCGGGACCCTAGTTCCGTTGTTTTTTCTATAGAAAAAAATTCTGGGGACCTTAGTTCCGTTGTTGTTTCTATAGAAAAAAATTCTCCGGACCCTAGTTCCGTTGTTGTTTCTATAGAAAAAAATTCTCGGGACCCTTGTTCGGATTTTTTTTTAAAGAAAAAAATCATGGGACCCTAGTTCCAATGTTTTATCTATAGAAAAAATTTCTCGGGACCCCAGTTCCGATTTTTTTCTATAGAAAAAAATTCTCGGGACCCTAGTTCCGATTTTTTTCTATAGAAAAAAATTCTCGGGACCCTATTTCCGATTTTTTTCTATAGAAAAAAATTCTCGGGACCCTAGTTCCGATTTTTTTCTATAGAAAAAAATTGTCGGGACCCTAGTTTCGATTTTTTTACAGAAAAAAAATTCTCGGGACCCTAGTTTCGATTTTTTTCTATAGAAAAAAATTCTTGGGTCCACCGAACGATTTTTTTCTATAGGAAAAAATTCTCCGGACCATAATTCCGATTTTTTTCTATAGAAAAAAATTCTCGGGACCCTAGTTCCGTTTTTTTCTATAGAGAAAAAATCGCCGGATCCTATTTCCAAATTTTTTCTATAGAAAAAAATTTCGAGACTATAATTCCGATTTTTTTCTATAGAAAAAAAATTTCCCGGGACCCTAGTTCCGATTTTTTTAATGGAATATTTTTCGGGGGCCCTATTTCCGATTTTTTTTTTTCAGAATTTAAATCCTTACTCACCATCATAACAGGTACCGGTCTTATCACAATTCACATCATTGCGGGTAATATTCAAGGCGGGATCCTCTTGTACACTCAACAGGCTATCTTGTTGATCCAATTGATCCAATGGTCCAGGGCTGGTGGAAATGGCCGATGGAGCTGCCGATTTATCGCAAATGTTTTCGAAATATTGTCCAATGGGTTCACCGTGATCGATCAAGGGACGTTCATGATTCAAATAGGTTGAGGGACCATCGGGCAGGGTCTTGTGATCCAAATGATACAAACGGCAGTTATATTGGGCACCCTGAGGCTGACCCAGATACAAGAAGGAGCGGCACAAGAATTCCGATTCAATTTCACAGGCCAGACGACAGGCTGATTCCGAAGTGACTTGTAATTCCTTGTCGGTGTAGTAGTGGAGGCCAACATATTGGGCTACCTTCTCCTCCGAAACTCCCACTCTGGCATTGGCAAAGGACCGTGTGGATTTACAGGCCTGTTGGGGCTTCAAACACAAGTTCTCAAAATAATCTGTACCCTGGGCATCAGCCAACTGAACAAATTGTCCACCACTACGACGATCAGCATCGGAGAGGACACACTTCATGCTATTGTAATCGTATTCCACCGAACGGCACACGAATCTCTTCTCATTCAAACAGGCCGAGAGACATGCTTCCTTGGTGCTCGTGTAGATCAGGGCATTGTCATTACCACGGATAACCTTATTCGGTACCCGTTCGAAGGACCATGGTCGATGGCAGACATTTTCACTGCGCAACTGCAGTTTCACCATGTAATACATGTTGGCGGAACGCTGTGGAGCCGCTGAAGGGTTATGGGCCGATGAGTCATTTTGCAATTGGCAGTGGGTTTCCTGTGAAGGTGACAGGGGATTGACGACAAAACTAAAGGCAGCAGCTTGACAATCGGCTTCCTCACGACACCAGCCCTGACATTCGTATAGGGAGAGATTCTTAACACTGTAATAGGTCGTACCGGCAAAGTCGTAATCTGTCAGTTTTTCAAAGGCCATGCGGGCTGCCGCTGGTGTGGGCAAGGCAATGAGGAGCAGGCATGTGGCTATGACAATACTGGTGGTGGTGGTGGCGGAGGTGCTACTGGTGGAGAGACTCATGATGCTAGAGTTGTTGTGTTGTTTTTTGGATATTTTCTGTTGTTGTTGTTTTGTAGAATTCAGTCGCATCTGAAAATGAAAAGAGAAGAGAGGAGATTGTCATTAGAAGAGAAGGTATTAAGAGATTTTTTTTAACTAATAAAGAGAGGAATAAATTCCCGTAATGGAAAAAAATTCTAGCTGCCTCAGTTCCGCATTTTCTCTATAGAAAAACATTCTCGCAGCTCTATTTTTCATTTTTTTCTTTAAAAAAATTATCGGAACCTTTAGTTTTAATATTTTAAAGCTCTAATAGACTTCCTAAAAATATCTCCCCTTCAATAAATCTTGCTTTCTTATAAATAAAAAAATCCGCCATTTGTGCCGTTACAGAAAAAACCGATTTAACCACAACATTGTCTATTATTATTATTTACCGGCAGCAACAACAACAGCAACAATGACAACAAACAATTTACAATAATATCGAATGCCACAGCAGTCTTTCGCTATGACTTATGTGGCAAATTGCAGCCAAGTCTTTGCGGAAAAGAGTCAGATGGTCAAGCAACAAAAACAATATAACAAATGTTCAACATTTTTTTCTTTCTCTCTTTTTTGCTCTATCAACATTGCTGTTCATATCACTGTCATTTGCTGCTGGCCTTCCGGCAATAAGTTCTGCTGAACTTCACTTGGAGTTTTTATTTTTTCGAAGCCTAAGAAAAGTTTCATAAAATTGTCTTTGGACAACAAAACATGACCAGGCAGGCAGCATTGCCATTTATTTACAAAAAAAGAAAGATATAAAGAACAATAGAAACACCTTGACACTTAAAAGTTCAGGCATAGGGTCAACCAGAACAACAAGAAAAAAAAAATAAATGGAAAAAAATGTTGCAACTTTGAGGTTATATTTTTTTATAAATATTTATAAGGAGCCAAAAAAATTTCTTAAATAATAAAAAAAAAAATTCCAAAAAATATGAATTCAAACGCCTCCTTTTATTTTAAGGCGTAATTTTTTTTCCTTTGAAAATCTCGTTTTTATGCCTTACAATGGAGATAATAACAAAATCCCCTATGTCTCTTACGATTAAGCGAGAGAAGAGAGCCTCCCACTGTAATGAGAAGTGAACTCTCTTTATAACGGACACATTAATTCTAGTGATGAGACCCCATAACAAGTTTGTTGCTTAAGTCTAATTAAATGCATTGTTTACATTGTTTACGTTTACCTTGCGATTAAGCGAGAGAAGAGAGCATCCCACTGTAATGAGAAGAGAGCTCTCTTTATAACGGCTTTATTACTACATATGATGAAACCCCATAGCAAGTTTGTTGCTTAAGTCTAATTGATTGTTTTGTTTACATTCGTCATTCCGTTACTGTGTGTGAGCGAGAGAGAGGGAGAGCGAGTAATGTATTTAACGAGTCTGTGCAAGAGAATTCTTGTTGGAAACCCGTTGTAAAGCAGTGATAATGGTAAATCACGTTTGTTACTTAAGTCTTTTGTATTATTTGCGTATTTAAATGATTTATTTAAGTTTTAATGGAAAAATGAGCAGAATTTAATAAAATTAATATTTTTTAAGGGCTGTGAATAATTTAAAAAATTATTTTTTTTATTACACAAAAGGGAAAATTGGAAAATTAAAAAAAAAAAATAGTTCGTAATTTTTAATTGGATGCATTGTTTACATTCAGCATTCCGTTAATGGGTGTGTGTGAGAGAGAGTGCGAGTAATGCATTTGGCGAGTATGTGCAAGAGAATTCTTGTTGGAAACTCATGGTAAAGCAGAGATAATGGAAAATCACGCTTGTTGCTTAAGTCTTTTGTATTATTTGGCTATTTTAATGATTTAATTGATTTTTTAATGGAAAAATGGTTGGAATTTGTGAAAATTAATATTTTTCAAAGGCTGGGAAAAATTTAAAAAATTATTTTTTTTTAATTATAAAGGAAAAAAATTAAAAATAAAAAAAAATATTTCATAATTCCTAATTGGATGCATTGTTTATATTCGGCATTCCGTTAATGGGTGTGTGTGAGAGAGAGCGTGTAATGCATTTAACGGGCATGTGCAAGAGAATTCTTGTTGGAAACTCGTTGTAAAGCAGTGATAATGGTAAATCACGCTTGTTGCTTAAGTCTTTTGTATTATTCGGCCATTTTAATGATTTATTTAAGTTTTTAATGGAAAAATGGTTGGAATTTGTGAAAATTAATATTTTTTAAGGGCTGTGAATAATTTTAAAAATTATTTTTTTTATTACACTAAAGGGAAAATTGGAAAATAAAAAAAAAATATTTATTTCATAATTTCCAAGTTAATTTTTTTCTTCAGATAATTAATAAAAAAATATTTTTAATGAAAGATAATAATATAAAAAAATTATTTGTATTACTATTCAAAGGGAAAATTTTTTTTTAAAAAAAAAAAATATATTTAAGAATGACAGATGATAATATAAAAAATTTTTATTTTTTTAAATACAAAGGAAAAATATTAAAAAAATTTTTAAATAAAAAAAATAAATAAATAAATATTTTTATTTCTTATTTTTCCCTCCCATATCATCATTGCCCCCTTATGAGGTATTATTATATGTTCAACAAAATACCGGCAATTATACGCAAGAATAGCGTAACAAAAAAAAATTGTAACCCATTCCCAACTAAACCTTATCAAATTACCAGATCTATAAACAAAAAAAAAACGGTATCATTCTATTACAGCTAGATATATTATTTGTGTACGAGTGTGTGTGTGTGTGTATCTGTTCGCCTGAGTATTTTTATCATAAAATTTTTCTTTTGATTTTATTATTTTTCTTTTTTTTCCTAGAATTGTTTTACAATTTAAATTGAGACACTCTAGGCGGTGATTTGAAATTTCCACGCCGTTTTGCCATATTAAAATGAGGGAGCTCTGCTTATCTGCTGTCTGGAAAAATTATTGTAGCATAAAATAGTTTCTGCTTGAGTTCAGAAACTAATTTTTGTGGTGTGTGTTGTATTTTTGTTGTTGTTGTTGTTTTTTTTTGCATTTAAATTATTGAAATGAGATTTTTTTTCTGTAATGGGAGGTGAGATCAAAAGAAGAAGATATTTTTTTCTTCTATAGAAAAAAAATTCCAGGGGTTTGCGATAATTTTTTTTATAGGAAAAAGTTGCAAACTATGGTTTTTTGGATGTTTTTGTATAGAAAATTTTTTGAACTAAGATTCGGAAATTTTTTTCTCAAAAGAAAAAAATGTGGAACTGGGTTTTTTAAGAATTTTTTCTATAGAAACATTTTTTAACTGAGGTTTGTTTCGCTCCTGAGAATTTTTTTTGTATAGGAAAATCGTAATCAGGTTTCCTGAAGAATTTTTGGTGGAGAAAATTGCAAACAGGGTTCTTGAGAAGTTATTATAAAAAAATGGCGGACCTGGCACCTCACAGGGGTCATGCAATTTTTTTTCTATAAAAAAAATGGACCTGCCGCTATGAGATTTTTCTATAGAAAAAAATTGGACCTGATACCCTGAGAATTTTTTCCATAGAAAAAAATCGGATTAGAAGTCTCGACTTGGGTCCTGAGGATTTTTTTCTATAGAAAAAAATGTCTGTCAATTTTATTTTTGGCCCTGCCGCTACGAAATTTTTTTTTTATAGAAAAAAAATGGATCTGATGCCCTGAGAATTTTTTCCATAGAAAATAATCGATTTAGAAGTCTCGACTGGGGTCCTGAGGATTTTTTTCTCTATAGGAAAAATGCCTGTCAATTTTTTTCTACTAATTATGCTAATAATGTATTGCAATCTCTGTCATTTAACACCTGTTGTTGTTCCAAACAGCGGCATACGATAAAAAATCTGGAAACCTGACAACCACTTAAAACAATAAATACAATAAATTATATATGTGTGAGTGTGTGTGTGTATGGAGGCCCAAGAAAATTTTTCTTCTTCTACTTCGGCATCTGTTACTTCTTATCAACCCATAGCGACATGTGAATGCCTTCCTTGGCACCAAAGCTCTAGGTAGAAAAAAAAAATAAAATAAAAATAATCCACCATCAGCTAGGTGATGATGACAGCCTTAGAAGCTGCCGTAAAGGCCTAAGAAGAACAACCAAACATCCTCTTTAACTTATAAATAGATGCAGAAATCCAGAGAACGAAAAAAATTGTAATAATAATGAAGCTAGACACAGTAAAGTGGCATTTTTACAAATCTCCACTGACATCCGAAAGCATGGCAATTAATAAAAGATAATAAAAATAAAATCTTTCTCTAACTTTACTAACAATTGACGACCTCTTAGATGCTATTTTTATGAAATGAAATTTATACGGCCATTTGTACTGAAATGTTGCCCTGCCATAGAAAAAAAATCTCTTGGCATTATTTCACTTTAATACCAAGTGACGGAACAATTGACTGACTCACTGACTGAATTTAATTAATGTGTTAAGGTATTTTTCGATCGCTC
The DNA here is from genome assembly GCF_032173495.1 of Musca vetustissima. Classification (NCBI taxonomy): domain Eukaryota; kingdom Metazoa; phylum Arthropoda; class Insecta; order Diptera; family Muscidae; genus Musca; species Musca vetustissima. The sequence continues at coordinate 149,283 of NW_026877911.1, read as the reverse complement.
TACCCTCATCCCTACCTCTCTCACTCCTTCTCTCTATTTTTAAAAGCTCCATAACATCGAGACCAACCAATAAAATTTGCCCTTAGGCTTTGAAAACAAGAATACGTCTCGGCCCCAAAAGACATACACACAAACAGGGCATAGTAGAACGTTCCGCAAAATTTTCCAACTACCATAATAGGCTGTAAATAGTTAAAGTCATAACATTAAAACAAATTATCCTTAATATATATTATTGCCAGCGTAAGGAACTTTAATGTTTTTTTTAGCAAATAACAATGGTAGATCTTCATTGTATTTAACAAGAAGAAGAAGAAGAAAAAAATAAATAAAAAATCATAGGAAAAGAAACAACAAAGGAAGTGAGAAAAAAATCAAGGGAATCTAAAAATACTATTTTTTTCTAGGAATTTTCTTTGAAAAAAAAAATCGCAAAAAAAATCCTAAAGTTTGTGACTTAAGTCTTTTGTTTAAATTTAGAAAAAAAATAATAGTAAAAAAATCAGATAAATTTATTTCAATTGTAATTAATTTTAAAAATTTTGTTTTTTAATTTTAAAATGTTAATTTTGTTTTTAATTTAATTTTCTTCAATTATTTGATTTTTTTCATTTTTTATAGTTTTTTTTATTTTTTAGTTTATTTAAAAAATATATTTTTCAAAAATAATTATTTTTTTATGTAATATTTTTTAATATTCAATTTTTTTTATTTAATATTTTAATTTAATTTTTTTTTTTTTTATTTTTTAATTTTTTTTTTTAATTTTTTTCAATTATTTGATTTTTTATTTTTTTATAGATTTTTTTTTAGTTTATTTAAAAAAAAATATTTTTCAAAAATATTTTTTTTTTATGTAATATTTTTTAATATTCATTTTTTATTTAATATTTTTATTTAATTTTATTTTTTTATTTTTTATTTTTTATTTTTTAATTTTTTTAAATTTAATTTTCTTCAATTATTTGATTTTTTATTTTTTTATAGATTTTTTTTAGTTTATTTAAAAAAAATATTTTTCAAAAATATTTATTTTTTTATGTAATATTTTTTAATATTCATTTTTTATTTAATATTTTTATTTAATTTTTAATTATTTATTTTATTTTTAATTTTATGTAATATTTAATATTTTCCAAAAAATCCAAATTATCCTTTAAAAAATATAAACATATGTTTTCTATATAATTTTCCTTCAGTAATTCACTTAATATCACAATTAATCATTTAATTCTCTTTAAATTCCCTTTGAATTAATCAAAAGACTTAAGAAACAAGCACATTTGCCATTTGTAATGTCTCAATCGGCTATCTCTTTAATTTGGCTCTCATTGCTCTCCTTACTCTCTTTGTTATTAGCATTCCAACCGTTCACCTTACCAAAGACTTAAGAAACAAACTTGTTATGGATGGATGGTAATGTTTAAGTGAGGTGTGATCAAAGAGAGAGATAGAGATAGATGGAGAGAGATAAGAGATAAATTAAAGCAAAACAATGACTGCTCGTAATTGCAAAAAACGAAAGACTTAAGCAACAAACTTTTATTGTTTTTAATGGCATCTACTATTAACGAAAGACTTAAGCAACAAGCGGGGTATTATATTAGTGATAAACAGAGAGAGTGTTAGAGAGAGAGAGAGAGATAGGAAGGCAGTGAAAGATTTAAGAAACAAACGTTAAACCGTTTCATTATTATTATTATTTTCTTTTTTTTTTTTTTTTGAGAGAGGAAGAGAGAGTCAATATTCTAATAAGAGAAATACAAGATTTAAAAGACTTAAGCAACAAACTTTTATTATTTTTAATGGTATCTACTATTAACGAAAGACTTAAGCAACAAGCGGGGAATTATATTAGTGATAAACAGAGAGAGAGAGAGAGTGTGTGTTAGAGAGATAGGGAGACAATGAAAGACTTAAGAAACAAACATTAAAACATTTTTAAAGGCCGTTTTATTATTATTATTATTTTTTGAGAGAGAGAGGAAGAGATTAAAAATTTTAATAAGATAAATTCAGGAATTAATGTTTGTTTCTTAAGTCTTTTGTGTATATTTAAGGGCAAATGAAAGGGAATTGAGAATTTTTGCATTGTTTTATTGGTTTTCGGCTGATGTGATTACTATTATAGTGAACAAAAAAATAAATAAAATAAATAAATAAAATAAAAATAAAATAAAATAAAAATAAATAAAAAAATGAAAAAATAAAAAATTAATAAAATAAAAATAAATAAAATAAAAATAAATAAAATGAATAAATTAAAAATAAATAAATTAAAAATAAATAAAATAAAAATAAATAAAATAAAAAATATAGAAAATCAAAATAAAAAATAAAATTAAAATACGTAAATAAATAAAATAAAATAAAAATGAAAAAAATAAAATAAAAATTAAGAACAAATAAATAAAATTAAAATAAATAAAATAAAAAAATATATAAAATCAAAATAAAAAAATAAAATTAAATAAAAAAATTAATATAAAAAATAAAATAAAATAAATTAAATAAAAAATCAAAATAAAAAATAAAATTAAATAAAAAAAATAAAAATAAAAAAATAAAAATGTATTTATTTTTATTTTATTTATGTTTAAAAATAAATACAAATTAAAAAACAACCCCTTTTAATTAAATAGACTCCAATCGTATATCACAGATGTTACCATATTATTTTTAGCACTTTTAAATAAATGTGTGTGCTTCGAAAAAAAATTAATATTATGTATTTGCTAAAAAATCCCCCCCCCCCCTCAATTTATTGAATAAAAAATTAATAAATAAAATATAATAAAAAATATAAACTAAAAATAAGTAAAAAAAAATAAATAAAATAAAAACAAATAAAATAAAAATAAATAAAATAAAAGTAAATAAAATAAAATAAATAAATTAGAAACAATAAAATAAAAATGTTTTTAATTTTATTTTATTTTTTTTTAAAAATAAATAAAAATAAAAAATAACCCCTTTTAATTAAATTGACTCCAATCGTATTTATCACAGATGTTACCATATTATTTTTAGCACTTTAAAAAATGTGTGTGCTTCGAAAAAATAATAATATCAGGTATTTACTAACAAATCCCCCCCTCAATTAAAAAAAAACGAATTACCAATGCAAAGAAATAAAAAAATTATTTTGTTCGTTCTTGCAAAAATAAATTACAAATAATCATAGATGGTGGCTAACTGTTATTAGCATATATATACCATACATATGTGTGCGTTTGGTGTTTCGATGCCATTCACCAGGTAGTCATTTTTATTGATTATTGATTGCCGGCAATCAATTCAATTGTGAATGAAAATGTACGGCAAAAAGATAACCATTTATGGTTGTCGATGATGCAGCCAACAGATATACCACTGGTATAACCATTAAAATCATATTTATGTTACACATATGTACGGAGATGAAAATGGAGAAGAAGAAGAGGATGTGGACGAAGGGGAAGGCGAAAAAAAACTGGTTGCAGGAAAAAATTGGATTTGTTGCTGTACCAAAACCGAACATCGTTTACAGTTGCAATGCAATTCAACAATGTTGTGGCCACGTAAGAAATGAACCAGAAATAAAATACCGAGATACGAAGCAGGCCAGGTATGAAAGTGATCATAGTTAGATTTTCCTACTTTTAACTGATGATGATTATTGCAAACTTTTATCGGAGATGCTGTGTATGTTCACTTTTCTGTTCGGTTCTGAACACCTGAGCTATGTTAATTGTTATGGTTTTGAAAAAGAAGCATTGGATTTTTTTCCTTTGAATTATCGTTAAGCAGTTGTGAAGAAAAAAATTATGGTGGTATTTTTTTACATTTCATGAAGAAGTTTTCATTTTTTTGTACAGAATTTGTTTTTGTGATTTTTTTTGATTTCAGTAATAAATTCAATTTGTAACTTAAATCTTTACTTCAAAAAAATTTTTTGGATCACGTTTAACACATAAAAATGTTTGCTTTTGGTTTCATTTCAAATTTTTTTCTTGTGAAAGTTTCAATTTTTTGTCTTTTTTTGATGATTTTTTTCTCCCAGAATTTTCCCTCGTCCCCCTTTTCAATATCTAGCCATTTAATAAATTTTACTTAGGCCATTGCCATCACCGTCATCATCACAATTTTCATGCCATCCTATCTCTCTGGTGTTTTGGCCACGTTTTCTTCCACTTGTCGCCAATATCATCTCACACCAGGCGAACATCCTACAATTAATTTACAACATGCTGGGTTTTAATAAGAACACCAGCGAACACTTGCCAACAACGTCAAAGGAATTGCCACACAGCTGTGCGGCATACACACACACACACGCAAACATAAATTATAGCCCGGCCAATGGTCGACACTTTTTCTGGTTATGGAGAAGTAACGTGGTAATAGAGAATGAACCTATTTTGATCAGGGAATGCCACTGTGTTGGCAATTAATGTAATTTTGTTGTGAACTGATGTAGCAGTGATATAATAAATTGCCACAAGGGGGATGGAGGGGACATCAACAGCAAGTTATCATGCCATCAAAAAAATATATGTAATAAAAAAACTATTTTTTTTACTTAAATGGAAAATTCGAAAATAGAAATTCAAAAAAAAAAAAAAATAAATAAATAAATAAATATTAAATATTTTGTTTTTTTTTTTTTAATTTTTCTTAAATATATATTTTTTTAATATTTGTAATAATTTTTAATTTTTCTAATATTTTTTCTATTTAAATATTTTTAATTTATTTAAATTTTTTATTTTAAATATTTATTAATTTTTTAATTTTTTTAAAAATTTTTAAAAATTTTTAATTTTTTTAATTTTTATTTTTTAAAAATTTTTAATTTTTTAAATATTTTTTTAATTTTTTGAATTATTTTTTTCTTTTAATATTTTTTAATTATTTTCCCCACTCAACAACCTATTAAGTTTGTTGCTTAAGTCTTTTAAAACCAAATTCATCTCTCTCCTTCTTCCAAATTCATCTCTCTTTGTTTCCTGCATTTGTGTATTCCCATTTAAACACCATCACACAGAAGTGAAGAGAGAATGAGAGAGAGACAGTTCGTATTCATTGCCTTTGTAGCCCAAAGACTTAAGCAACGAACTTTTTATGTGCTTAACATCTGTTATCATTCGTTGGGTGGTACTGAGAGAATTAGAGAGAGAGAGAGATGCCGTTATTTATTACCGAAAAATGAAAGACTTAAACAACAAACTTGTTAGACTAAAATAAAATGGACTATTGATGAGAAAGAGAAAATATATCAAAAGACTTAGGCAACAAACTTGATAAAATCTTTCTTTTGTAATAATAAATGAAAAAAAAATGAGAAAAATATTAAAATTTATAGATAAAAAAATAAATTGAAAAAAAAAACAAATTAAAAAAAAATGTATTTAAATAAAAATATAAAAATTAATTGAAAAAAAATAAATAACAAAAATTAAAAAAAAAAAAATTAAAAAAAATATATTTAAATAAAATAAACATATGGGATAAAAAATTAAAAAAAAAAATAAATTAATTAATTAACGAAAAAAAATTATTTTTGGCAAATTTTTGCTGTTTTTTTTTGGCTGGTCACATGTGATAGGAATTGTTTTTTTTCCTCCAAACAATTGCATGTAATAATAATTGTTTTCTGTTTAATTAAACATGAACATACATGAAGTAGCAAAACAAGACAAGCAATTTAGCCAATGACATTTAGGGCTGTCTGAGAATAACAATGGGTGGATACCCAGTTGATGTTCATGACATGGACATGATAAAGAGGATAACAATTAATCTACAAAACCAAGGAGGATTATATTTTTTATGGAAGGGTTCTTAAAGGGCACAGTAATAAGAAACTCCGAGAATTTCTTTAAAAATCGTTGCTGAATTGTGTTTTTCGTTACAAAAATCCTGCTCAATTGAATTTTCCTTTTAAAAAACATTGCACAATTGAGTTTTAATATAGAAAAACCTTGCTGAATTGAGTTTTTCCATCGAAAATCATAGCTGAATTGTGATTTTTTGATGGAAAATTATTGTAGAATTTTGTTTCACTATTGAAAATCGTTGCTGAATTACGTTCCTCATTACAAAAATCTAGCTGAATTGATATATCCGTCAGAAAAACCTTGCTAAATTGAGTTTGCCATAAGAAAATTGTAGCTGAATTTTATTTTACGGTTAAAAATCGTTGCTGAATACAGTTTATCTATGCAAAAATCTTGCTGAATTGCGTTTTTCATATGAAAATTTTAGCTGAATTGTGTTTTTTCATTAGAAATCCTAGCTGAATTGAAATCTTATGGAATGTCGTTGCAGAATTGTAGTTTTCATTAGAAAAATCTAGGTGAATTGCGATTTTCCTTTAAAAAATCTTGCTGAATTACCATTTTCGTATAAAAAAATTGAGCTGAATTGTGTTTTTCATTGGAAAACAGTTGCTGAATTGAGTTTCTCTAACGAAATTGGACAATTAATTATCTATTTTCAAAGAAAAAACTTTGCTGAATTGTGTTTTTCGTTTGAAAACCTTTTTCTATAGAAAAAACATATATAAATTGTGATTTTTATCGTAAAAACCCAGCTTAATTACGATTTTCCTTTAAAAAACTTGCTGAATTAGTTTTTTTTTATAAAAAAATCTTGTTGCATTAGTTTTGTTTTCGTAAAAAATGAGCTGAATTATGTTTTTCATTGGAAAAACCTAGCTGAATTGTGTTTTTCCATCGAAATAGGATAAAAAATTATTATTTTTCAATGAAAAAACTTTGCTGAATTGTGTTTTTCGTTTGAAAACCTAGCTGAATAGACGTTTTCTATAGAAAAACATAGATAAATTGTGATTTTCATCGTAAAAACTTAGCTGAATTGTGTTTTTCTTTGGGAAAACTTTGCTGAATTACGATTTTTATTAAAAAAATCTTTGCTAATTGCGGGATTTCAATAAAAAACGTAGCTGAATTAATGTTATCAGTAGAAAAACTTAGCTGAATTAAGTTTTTCAGGAGAAAAATTTAGCTGAATTAACTTTTCCAGGAGATAAACTTAGCTGAATTAACTTTTTCAGGAGAAAAACTTAGCTGAATTAACTTTTTTAGGGGAAAAATTTAGCTGAATAAACTTTTTTAGGAGAAAAACTTAGCTGAACCAACTTTTCCACGAGAAAAATTTAGCTGAATTAACTTTTTTAGGAGAAAAACTTAGCTGAATTGTGTTAATCTATGCAAAAATTATGCTGAATTGTGATGTTTATTGGAAAATCTTTGCTGAATTCGGTGTTTCCAATGGAAAAACTTTGCTGAATTGCATTTTGGTATTATCAAATACCGTTAAGTATTTTTCCGCCACCTCAACATCCAAACAGCTTGTTAACAGATTTAAAAATAACCTTTATTTGAGAGAGAGCAGAACTTCGGGTCAGATAAAAATAAAATATACACACACAGCAGATCAACCACCCACATAATTTGAATGGAAATGCCCTGGCTGAGTTAAGACCAGGCTTGGTTTGGCCACACCAGAACAACTGTATCACAATAGAATCGCATCGAAAGAAACCGGAAATTGATTGCATAACAGGCCATAGGAGAGCCTTCAGCTAAAGATAATAAAAAAAAATAGAGGCGACGCCAATGACGATGAGGATGATAATCGGGTCCAAGCATCTTGCTGATGCTGGCCATGGACATAGCTCAAGGTTGCTTTGAGAATACGATAATAAATTTTTGCAAGGCTTTCACCGTTCAACAACTGTTTACCAGTCTCCTTGTCTCTCACTCACTCACTCACTCTTATCTCCCCTCTCTCTTTCTCTGGATCTTGCTCTTTGGAAATGGGAACGATTTATTTTTTTTTTCTTCATCCTCATCCTCAAAAAACAGCTTGAAATGATGTTTTGTGAAATGTTCACTAAACTGCGTTGAAATTTGCTCATTTATCTTGGCGGCGTTCGGACAGCCATGGTTAGCAACTGGGCCAGCGACAACAACAACAGCAATCATGGCCATGATGCCTCTTCCAACTAGAATTCCAGTTAGAAGATCGAGAAGAAAAAGTGGCATAACGTAAATTTGAAAGCATTTCTTGCTGATTGGCAATGTGATATGAAAAGAAGGAGGAGGAGAGGAAGGGAGAGAGATGGGGAAAGAGAGACAGAGAGAGAGAGGTGAGGAGGTGGAAAAAGAGGGGTCTAAATAGAAAAGAAATTCCTTGGCTTTACAAGCCATTTACATTTAAAACAGCATGTGGTTGTTAGATGTGCGGAATCGTTGGCAGGCCAAATGGATGGTTGCTCAGCTGGCTGGCTGACTGGCTAACCTGGCCAAAAACAAGATTTTCTTTCTTTAACTGCCTGCCAACTTAAATAAATCTAAAATAATCGATTATTTTAACAGCCAACCAACCAACCATCCTGGCCTGGAATTGTTTTCTTCTTCTTGGCAATAGAAAGCAAAGGTGTGCCCAGGTTTTTGTTCCATGGAACAATACCCCATCATCGTCATCAGATGCTGAGATACCTTCGGCTTCGGCTGATAATTGAAGAGTTATTGGCCATTTTGTTGGCTTAATTTTTTGTTTAGACATTGGCCAATAAAATGTTGGAAAATTTATATTACGGCCAAGGCCTGAGACCACAAGAGAAAAGCAGGTGGAAATCAGATGAAAATTGATATGGCGGGGCACACAAAACGGCACAATTGTCCAACGAAAACACATTGTAAATAATCCAAAGAAGAAGAAGAAGAAAAAAAATCCAATATCCCAAAGAAAGAAAACGGCACAAAAGATTTATTTTAGCAATTTTCAAAAACGAGTTGGGCAATAATAATAACAATAATACAAAAGACTTAAGCAACAAACTTCAAGGAAACATATTTCTTTTAATGGCTAGGCAAGGAGTAGCTATCTAAAGAGAGAGTGAGAGAGAGAAGGTAAAGAGAGACAAAATAAGAAAAAAATACATATTTTTGTGGAAAAAAAAACTTTGCTGAATTGAGATTTTCATCAAAAAAACTTAGCTGAATTTAGATTTTCTTTACAAAAACTTAGCTTAATTGAGAATTTCTTTACAAAAACTTAGCTGAATTGAGATTTTCATCAGAAAAACTTAGCTTAGTTGAGAATTTTTTTACAAAAACTTAGCTGAATTGAGATTTTCTTTACAAAAACTTAGCTGAATTGAGATTTTTTTTACAAAAACTTAGCTGAATTGAGATTTTCTATATAAAATTACAATTTGCTTTACAAAAAGTTTGCTGAATTGAGATTTTCATTAGAAACACTTTGCTGAATTGAGATTTTCTTTAGAAAAACTTAGCTTAATTATGATGTCCTTTACAAAAACTTAGCTGAATTGAGATTTTCATTAGAAAAACTTAGCTGAATTTAGATTTTCATTAGAAATACTTAACTGAATTATGATTTTCTTTGGAGAAACTTAGCTGAATTGAGATTTTCTATAGAAAATTAAAATATTCTCCAGAAAAATCTTAGCTGAATTGAGATTTTCATTATAAAAACTTACTTGAATTGAGATTTCCTTTAGAAATACTTAGCTGAATTGAGATTTTCTATAGAAAATTTAAAATGTCTCCACAAAAATCTTAGCTGAATTGATATTTTTCCTACAAAAATTTAGCTGGACTACAATATTCTTCACAAATCCAGCTGAATTGTGATTTTCCATTGAAATACATTGCTGAATAACGACTTTCATTAGCTGAATTGATTATTTTGTTATAAAAACCTAGCTGAATTGTGATTTTCTATTGAAATACATTGCTGAATTAATATTTTCTACAGAAAACTTTAGCTGAATTGATATTTTTGTTATAAAAACGTAGCTGAATTACAATTTTTTTCAAAAAATCATTGCTTAATAACGATTTTCTAACGAAAACTTTAGCTGAATTGATATTATTGTCATAAAAACTTAGCTGAATTACAATTTTCTTTAACAAAACATAGCTGAATTGATATTTTCTTAAGAAAAACCTTGCGGAATTAATATTTTTGTTATAAAAACTTAGCTGAATTGGGTTTGCCTTCAAAAAGACCTTGCTGAATTGATATTTTCGGTATAAAAAACAAGTTTTAAAGTGATTTTTCCATTAAAATGATTTTTCTCTATAGAAAAATCGTTCCTGACTTCACTTCGCGTCTTAAAAATCTAATTTTCCCAAACGCATTAAAATAAATTTCCCATCATTTACCCGACAGCAGCAGCAGCAGCAACAACAATAATTAACATATTTCATTCGGATGTCATCGCTTAGAGAACGACGACGACGAACGAGAAGCTGCCATCCGATTTTCAATTAAAATCTAAATTGTTGACAACACCTATCGATGTTGAAATGAATAATGAGCAACAAACAACACACAGCAAGGAGAGAGAAGGAGAGAGAGCTTCCAATCTCTCAACATGTGTCTGCACAAGCACACACACGCGCAGTGATACACAGTGATTGAAACTAATTTCAGCTAGGGACCACCTGCTGTTTGCCTAGTAGGAGATGTGTGTGTGTGTTTTGTTGTATTTGATTTGTTGTTGTTCTCCTTCTCTTGCCAAGGCAAGCCATGGCATGGCTCCAAGCAGTTTTGAAGGGTTCTGATTGGAATTTTGTTTCTTTGAAAGCAAACAAAACCTATTGCCCTATACTTTGAGGCAAGATTACTTGTTGTTGTTGTTTGTTTTTTTGTTGTAACTAAAAATGCATTTAGAAGTACAAGAACGATCACGACCGACTACTGGTAGCAGTTATTGGTTTAATAAAAATTTAAAAGAACAAAAAAAACTTGTCCATCGTTAAAAGTTATGGTTGTCATTAAATTTTAAGGGCCATGTAGTTTAGAGGGGGGTTTGCGAGAGGGGTGGTATAATAATTATGGGAAATTAAATTAATTTTCAGAGAGGAACTTACATTTAGTGAAATTGGGATAATTTATTTACCTGTAAAGAAAATGAAGAAAAAAAATAATAATTAAAATGTTTATAAAAAAATAGCAAGGAAACATATAATAAAAATTAGCTGAATAAATTAAAAAAATGATTTTCGTTAAAGAAACCTAGCTGAATTGACATTTTTGTAATAAACACTTTGCTGAATTGATATTTTTCATATAAAAACCTTGCTGAATTGATACTTTTGGGCTAAAAACCTAGCTGAATTTAAATTTTCAGCGGAAAAGCTTTGCTGAATTGATTTTTTGGTGCAAAAACCTAGCTGAATTCATGTTTTTGGTATAAAAACCTAGCGGAATTGATGTTTATGGTATAAAAACCTAGCTGAATTGGTATTTTTGATATAAAAACCTAGCTGAATTGAAGTTTTTGATATAAAAATCTAGCTGAGTTGCAATTTTCTTGAGAAAAAGTTTGCTGAATTGATATTTTTAATATAAAAACATTGCTGAATTGATATTTTTGGTATAAAACCCTAGCTGAATTGCGATTTTCTTGAGAGAAGCTGTGCTGAATTGATGTTTTTGGTATAAAAACCTAGCTTAATTGATATTTTTGATATAAAAACCTTGCTGAATTGATGTTTTTGGTGTAAAAACCCACCGAAATAGATATTTTTGGTGTAAAAACCTAGCTGAATTGCGACTTTCTTGAGAAAAAGTTTGCTGAATTGATATTTTTGGTACAATAACCTAGCTGAATTGATATTTGTGCTATAAAAACCTTGCTGAATTGATGTTTTTGGTATAAAAACCTAGCTGAATTGTAATTTTCATAAGAAAAACGTTGCTGAATTGCAATTTTCTTCGTAAAATCTTTGCTGAATTGTGTTTTTCATTATGAAACATTAGGTGAATTGTATTCTGCATCATAAAAACTTAGCTGAATTGTCTTTGTCATTGAAAAATGTCCGCTGAATTGTGGTTTTCTTTGCGAAAACCTTGCTGAATAGTGTTTTTTGATATAAACACCTAGCTGAATTTACATTGTCGATGAAAAATGTTCGTTGAATTGAGTTTTAATGTAGGAAAATCTTGCTGAATTGTGTTTCTTCGATATAAACACCTAGCTGAATTTATTTCTTATGTAAAAAATGTATGCAAAATTCATTTTACTGCACAAAAACTATGCTGAATTTTGTTTTTCGACATGAACACCTAGCTGAATTGACTTATTATGTGAAAAAACGTTGCTGAATACATTTTGTCAACGAAAAAAGTCCGCTGAATTGAGTTTTTCTAAAGGAAAACCTTTCTGAATAGTGTTTTTCAACATAAAAAACCTAGCTGAATTGACTTATTTTGTAAAAATGTTAGCTAAATGCATTTTGTAGATAAAAAAAGTCCGCTGAATTGTGTTTTTCTTTATTAAGAACCTTGCTGAACTAAGTTTTTCAATATAAAAACCTTGCTGAATTGATTTTTTATATAAAAAATGTTTGCTAAATGCATTTTGTAGATAAGAAAAGTCCGCTGAATTAGGTTTTTCTATTGTAAAACCTTGCTGAATTATGTTTTTCCATAGAAAACATTTGCGAGTTGTGTTTTTCAACATAAAATCCTAGCTGAATTGACTTTTTATGTAAAAAATGTTTGCTGAATCCACTTTGTCAATGAAAAAAGTCCGCTGAATTAGGTTTTTCTATAAGAAAACCTTGCTGAATTAACTTTTTTCGTAGAAAAAGTTAGCTGAATTGTGATTTTCTGGATAAAATATGAATGGAAGTGAGTAAATATGCTGCTGAATTAAATTTCCCATTAGAAAAAGTTTGCTGAATTGAGTTTTTCAACATAAAAACTTAGTTAAATTGTGGCTTTTGGCAGAAAAACTTTGCTGAATTGCGTTTTCATTAGCTGAATTGTAATTTTTTTCATAAAAACTTTGAATTATGATTTTATATGTTAAAAACCTTGCTGAATTGAATTTTTCTTAACAAAAACTTTGCTGAATTGGGTTTTTCTTTATAAAAACCTTGCTGAATTGCTGTTTTCACCTTCATAATGCATAAATAACATGTTTTTTATGTAATCTATAATGTGTATATAGTAATAGCTTCATTAATATATCCCAAATTGTTATTAGTTTTTGGTATCGCGCTGATCTCCTCCTAACACTTAGCCACATTATTAAATAAATAAACGAAGATGCAGCTTCCTTTTTAACAATTTATGGATTTTATTTTTAATTAAAAAATGCCAACGAGTTGGTGCAGCTCATGCACACACACACACATTCATATATCCACACATCACCTAATCGTATCCCTTAAGTGGTTGCCATAATACCTTGTCAAAAGGTGTTATGGCTAGGCCAAACAGAAGGTGGCTATGATTGACACACATGTCAGGGAGAGAGGAGGAGAGCAGAGAGTCATACACACACACACATGGAATGCTTTGCATCGAGTTGAGTTGAGATTGTTAACTGTTGATGTGTCTACGGAATGCCTTTGTGACAGGTGTTGTATGACTGGACTTGGAGGCTTTTGGGCTTTGGTTATGTAACCATTAAAAATTTGATATGAAATGGAGCAGCTTGTCAAAGAACGTGGCTATTGGATTGCGTGTCGAATCGAACCCTTTTGTGTAAATAGAATATAAAAATAAATCTCAGAGCATAATCACATAATAGGTGGGGTGTTTTTTTTTTGATATGAGAAAAAAAAATTTGGGGGGCCTACAATAGGTGGGGACTTTTTAAAAAATATTTTTTAGAAAAAAATTAGCAAGGACGTTAATATTTTTCTTTATGTTTATGGCTTTCATAACTTCCTTGAAATCTTACACACACACACACACACACACACTCACACATGCCCATCACCCCTTGGCAAGTTTCTTTTTCTGATTAATCGAAATGATCAAAGGAGGAGGATTTCGTTTCTGAAGAGAGAAAAAAAAACTGAAATGAAACCGGGCTTAGAACGAACATTAGATGCTACCCAGCGACGACATGAATTGCCTTTGGACTAGGTGGTGGTGTTGGCGAGTAGGTTTGAATATTTTTTCCAGTATTTTTTTTGAAATAGAAGAAGCAGCCAAACAAGATCGGGCACATTGGACAAGCTTTAAATATAATTGCTTGGAAACATGCAACATGTGGTCGATGGATGGATGTTTGGCAAGTAGAGGCCACAATGAACAAGAAACTTAGAGAAAAAAATATTTTTTCCTAGGAAGATAGAGGTCTAATTTCTACTTCTTTGCCTTGTTCTTCATTTTTTTTTGCTTGGCATGAGGCATATGAGTAGAAGCTACGGAATTTTTTTCAACCTGAAGTAAAAGCATTTAATGACTGCTTTTACTTTGAAATTTGAAGAAGTTTTTTTTTTCTCGAACAACAACAAAAGATCATCATCATCATCATCATACACATGCGTTTTTGTTGTTATACCTCTTTTGTTGTTGTTTTATTTTTTTCGGTTTATTGTGCAATCATCGTGATTTCCGCGTGGCTTCAGATTTTTGTTAACCAAACCATTTAATTTCTATTTAACCTTAAGCTATAAAAATGTTTTTTGTTGTTGTTGTGTTTTTTAATCTAGAAAAATATTATTTTCCTGTTGTTGTTGTTATTGTTGTTTTTTCCTCTGAATATTCATTTGACCATTCATTGGAGAATTCCCCTGCAGGGGCTTCCATAATAAATGTCAGTTTTGGTTTTCTTCTGTTACATGTCTATTATAAAGTCAGAATTTGCTGAGGTTAGTTTGGATGTTGTTGTTGTTGTTGTTGTGTAGGGGGGCGTTGCCAAAATAATTATTGTATATGCCTTGTGAAGCAAAATTTCCAAATTTCGTGCAAATCGAAAGATGCATAGGGACTTTGGTAGACCATTTATCTTAAATCGGACGAAAACATATATGAGAGCTATATCGAAATCTAAAGCGATTTTCAAGAAACTTGGCACACATCATTCCAGGCTAAATTCAGTACCTTGTGCCAAATTTCGTGAAAATCGAAAGATATTTAGGTACTTTGGTGCACCATTTACCTTAAATCGGACAAAACTATATATGGGAGCTATATCTAAATCTGAAGCGATTTTCACGAAACTTAGCACAAATCATTGTGGACCGAATTCAGTACGCTGTGCAAAAATTTGGGTAAATCGAAGAATATATAGGGACTTTAGACCCCATTTACCTTAAATCGGACGAATATATATATGGGAGCTATATCTAAATCTGAAGCGATTTTCACGAAACTTGGCACACATCATTCTGGACCTAATTCAGTACCCTTTGCCGAATTTCGTGCAAATCGAAGGATATATAGGGACTTTGCTGCACCATTTACATAAAATCGGAGGAAAATATATATGGGAGCTATATCTAAATCTGAAGCGATTTTCACGAAACTTGGCACACATCATTCTGGACCTAATTCAGTACGCTGTGCTAAATTTCGTGCAAATCGAAGGATATTTAGGGACTTTGGTGCATCATTTACCACAAATCGAACGAAAATATATATGGGAGCTATAATTAAATCTGAACCGATTTTCTCGAAACTTAAGACACACCATTCTAGGCTCAATTCAGTACCTTGTGCCAAACTTCGTGAAAATCGAAAGATATTTAGGGACTTTGGTGCACCATTTACCTTAAATCGGACGAAAATATATATGGGAGCTATATATAAACCTGAACCGATTTTCACGAAATTTAACACACATAATTGTGGACCTTATTCAGTACTCTATGCCAAATTTCGTGCAAATCGAAAGCTATTTAGGGACTTTGGTGCACCATTTACCTTAAATCGAACGAAAATATATATGGGAGCTATATCGAAATCTGAAGCGATTTTCAAGAAACTTGGCACACATCATTCCAGGCTTAATTCAGTACCTTGTGCCAAATTTCGTGCAAATCGAACGACTCTGGTGCCCCATTTTCCTTAAATCGGACGAACATATATATGGGAGCTATATCTAAATCTGAAGCGATTTACTCGAAACTTAACACACATCATCCTAGATTCAATACAGCACATCGTGCCAAATTTCATGCAAATCGAAGCATGTATAGGGACTTTGGTGCACCAATTACCTTAAATCGGACGAAAATATATATGTGAGCTATATCTAAACCTCAACCGATTTTCACGAAATTTAACACACATAATTGTGGACCTTATTCAGTACCCTATGCCAAATTTCGTGCAAATCGAAAGCTATTTAGGAACTTTGGTGCACCTTACCTTTTTCTTCCCACCTTAAATTGATTTGGGAAAATTAAAAAAAAAAAATGTTCTTCTCAAGGAAGTGAATATTTAATTTTGTGTTTTTTTATTATTTAAGCTAAAAATTTTCACCTTAGAAAATTGTTGTGAAAAATTGCCAGCAACACGAAAATCTTTAGTTACGCCCCATCATGTTTCCAACAAAAAAATATTTGTTGTTGTTCTCATATGATTAATTGAATATAAGTGCAGTTTTCAGTGCCACATGCAATGGCCATAAACTATAGAAAAAGAGGAAGAAGAAGAAAAATTCTATAAGTAACATTTTGTGAAAAATTACTGGTCCGCTACTAAAAGAAATGATAAATTTTTCTTTTAAGAAAAAAATGTTTTTTTTTTCTTCTAAGAATATTTTTCCCCAAAGGCCTTATGGGCAGGGAAGTGTTTGGGCGAAAAAAAGCTAAGAAACCATAAGAGAAAAGTTCTGAAAAATATGGGTCATCTTTAAAACACATCTCAAGCTTCAGTGGTTATTGTGGTCAGTGGAAAAGTTTTTTTTGTTCGATTTTTTTCTTTTCAATTTTTTTTCCTATTTTTTTGTTATTATTTATTTTTTTCTATTTTTTTTTTGCAAAAAAATATAGGTGAAAGAATTCCATTTGGCCTTAATTGTTTGGCCAGTTATAAATCTTGATTATTGTGATTTTTAATGGGTTTTGATATTTTCTAAAACGGTTTTCCAATAAATACACTCGGCTCACACAACAAGAATCTGAGCAGCAGCATCAAATAGCCAGCCATCCAAGCAGCCACCTATCACAGCACATCACACCACACAAAAGCCAAACAAATTAGGCCAGTTAACGGCTTAGCCACAAGTTTAATAAATACCCAACAAATGGCTTAGCAAACAAACTGACCGACCGACCGACAGACAGATATGCAAAGCATTAGCCAAAAAAATCACAAACAAACAGACAGCACACACACATACACTTTACAGCATCCACAAAAGCACAAGTGTAAATTACCTCTCTTTGCCTCTCTGGCTGCCTACCTCTCATCCTCTCTCTCTCTCTCTCTCTCTCGCTTATGGAGATTTTTCTTCTGTTTGTAGTTTTTTTATACCGGTAATTTAGATTTCTTCTTCTTCTTGTTTCTTTTTTCATCTCCACTAACAAAAGCAATTAACATAAAATGATATTTCTGTACGACTGTCTGTCTGTTGGTCATTCCATTTGTGTGTGTCGGTTTCTCTCTTTTGCCTCGGCCAATAAATAATAAAAATTACAGTTGTATGGCCCATTTATTATAATTCTTTTTGGCCAAGAAGACGAAGAGTCGGACTCATTGACAGAAGTTATTAGCACCGGGGCATATGGCATCAAATGGCTCAAAAATAACAATTTAGATCAAATTATAGAACCATGTTTACCCGGAGAAAGGTGTTAAGTGACAGGAGAAGTGGAAGTGGGGCAGAATTAAATTAGAATTAAAAGAAATATATTTAAAAATATATTTAAAAAAATATTTAAAAAAAAATAAAAAAAAAATATTTTTGTTTATAATTTTTATTAGAAAATATTTTTATTAAAAAAATATTTTGATACAAATCATATCTTTAGTTATTTTTAATAAAAAAAAATTTTAAAAAATATAAAATTTTTTGGGGTTTTATGTGTGCCAATTTTAAAAATTTGAAAAAAAAAATCGGTTTAGATTTAGATATAGCTCCCATATATAGTTTCGCCCGATTTTAGGTAAATAGTGCTCCAAAGTCCCTAAATATCCTTTGATTTGCTCGAAATTTGGCATAGCACACTGAATTAAGTCCAGAATGATGTGACCTAAGTTTCATGAAAATCGATTCAGATTTATATATGTGTTGTCACATCGCTCACACATATATAGTTTTTTTTTTATAAAAACAACAAACTGTTTTTTTTTTTGTAAAAAAAATATTTTTTTAAATATTTTTTTTATGTTAAAAAATTTTGTGATATTTTTCTTTGTATAAAAAATATTTTTTTTTGGATTTTTTTTAAATATTTTTTTAGTTTAAAAATTTGAAGAAAAATATCTTGTTAAAAACATATTTTTTGTTTAAAAAATAATTTTTTGTTTAAAAATTTTTTTCTTATAAAAAATATTTTTTTTTAAAAAATATTTTTTTTTAAAATATTTTTTTTTAAAAAATTTTTTTTTTGTATAAAAAATATTATTTTTTTCTTTGTCACGTGCTTTTTAGCATTAGCCATTAATGTCTGCTTGTTTTTGTGACGATTGTTGTTGTTGTTATTGTTCTGCCCCATGCTCAACCCATAAAATGTGTTTGAAATTTCAATTAGCTTGGAATATTAACGTTTAAATGGTAATGGCAGCATAATAAATAAATTGAACAATAAGAAAGACAGAAAAAAATAATTTCATTCAATAATAATTGTACAGAAAGTGGCATATGGTAAAATTGTGTCATTATGTTTGGCGTAGCTTGGAAAATTGCCAAAAATTGAAAAAAGAAAATTGAAAAAAAAAGGAAATTACAATGACATAAAAACAGAAAAATGACAACAATTATGAAATTTTTTTAATTGAATATTTTTTCAAAAAAAAAAAAAAAAATTTTTATATAAATAAAATAAATAAATAAAATAAATAAATAAATCAAATAATAAAATAAATAAAAATAAATAAATGAATTATAATTTTTTTTTCAATTAAAAATATTTTTATTTGAATTTTACTTTATATATTTTTTTCAAATTTTATTATGTCACTTCAAAAAAAATTATTATTTTTTTTTATTTTAATTTCAATATTTTTTTTTGTATTTTTTAATATGTTAAAATTTAATTATACAAATATTTTTTTGTATTTAATTTTTTCATATATTTTTTTAAAAAGAAAAAAAAAATATTTCTATAATTAAATTTTTACATACTAAAAAATATTGAAATAAAATTAAAAAAAAAAAACAAATAAAATATTAAAAATAAATATAAATTAAAAATTGTTTATTTAGAAAATTGTATGTGATAATATAAAATTCAAATAAAAATATCTCAATAATTAGATTTTAACATATTTTTAATAAAATATGTTTAATAAAATATTTAAATATTTTTAATAAAAAAAATCTTCAAATTAAATTAAAAATAAAAAATAAATTTGAAATATTTACAAAAAAGTAAAATCAAAAATTATTAAAAAAATTAATAAAAATTTAATATAAATAAAAATTTAAATTTTAATTTTATGTGATAATATTTTTTTATTATTTTTTTTAATAATTTTTGATTTTACTTTATTTTAAATATTTCAAAATTATTTTTTTTTTTTAATTTAATTTCAAGATTTTATTAATTTTTTTAATATGTTAAAATTTAATTATTGAAATATTTTTTTGTATTTAAATTTTTCATAGTTTAATTTTATGTGATAATATTTTTTTATTATTTTTTTTTTAATAATTTTTGATTTTACTTTTTTTCTCAAATATTTCAAAATTATTTTTTTTAACTTAATTTGAAGATTTTATTTATTTCTTCAAGATGTTAGAATTTAATTAGTGAAATATTTTTATTTGAAATATTTTAATTTTTTATTTTTATTTTTTATATTTTTTGATTTTATTTTAATTTAATTTTTTAATTTCAAGATTTTATTTATTTTTTAAGATGTTAAAATTAAATTATTGAATTATTTTTTGTATTTAAAATTTTCATATTTTAATATTATGTGATAAATTTTTTTTTAATAATTTTTGATTTTACTTTTTTTTAATATTTCAAAATTATTTTTTTTTTAATTTTAGTTTTAATTTCTATATATTATATTTATTTTTTTAATATGCTAAAATTTAATTATTGAAATATTTTTTTTTGTGTTTAACTTCTTCATATTTTAATTTTATGTGATTATATTTTTTTTAATAATTTTTCATTTTACTTTTTTTTTAAATATTTCAAAATTACTTTTTTAATTTAATTTCAAGATTTTAATTATTATGTTAAAATTTTATTATTGAAATATTTGTTTTTGTATTTAAATTTTTTATATTTTAATTTTATGTGATAATATTTTTTTTTAATTTTTTTTGTTAATAATTTTTTTTTATTTAATTTTTTATTACTTTACTAAATTTGAAATGTATTCTTGGTTTGCTTTTTTATATTTTTTGAATTTTTTATTTAATTGAAATTTATTTTTTTTTTTCTTATTTAAAAATCCCCTTTCAAATAAATTAAAAACAATCACGTTTGTTTCTTAAGTCTTTTGCTAGCATATGCCAATAGCACCGCTCACACATTCGTCTCATTTCCAGTCCAAGTTTAAGTTCGTTTCTTAAGTCTTTGAGAGTGTGCGCTATAGTTGTTTCTCATATTGTATCAGGTTATCTCAGGTTTGTGTCTTAAGTCTTTTGTAAGAAAAAAATTCTTTGCTGAGCATTTTGAATGTGGTAAATGGAAGTATGTTTCTTAAGTCTTTTAAAAGGAATTAGGAGGAACGTAAATCCTCCTCTCTCTCCTCCTCCTCCTCTCTCTCCTCCTCTCTCTCTCTCTCTGGGATAGTTTTTTATAAAGACAATCACGTTGCTTTCTTAAGTCTTTAGACGTGACACTTCTTGTTTGGGGGTTTATAACTGGAGAGAGAATTTTTCTCTCTCTTTTTTTTTTTTGCTTTTCCCAAAACCCGATGAGGTTTGATTCTTAAGTCTTTTGTTGATAGCCCTATTGGCAGTTGAGTAGTTACTTTTCTCTCACTCTCTTTGGTAATTAAATATTTACCCCCTCGATACTTTCTCTCTCTCTCCCACCAAATACCAATAAAAGAATATATCTCCCTTGAATGCCATGCTTGTGTCTTAAGTCTTTTGTAGTTAAGTTCAAAATGACAAAGAAAAAAGTTTTATAACTAGAGAGAGGGGATGTTTCTCTTTATCACTCTTTTTGCTTGTCCTTATAAGCCAATGAGGTTTGTTTCTTAAGTCTTTTGTTGCTAGCCCTATTGGAAGTTGATTAATTACTTTTCTCTCACTCTCTTTGGTAATTAAATGTTTAACTCCTCGATACTTCCTCTCTCTCTCTCTCCCACCAAATACCAATAAGAATATATCTCTATTGAATGTCATGCTTGTGTCTTAAGTCGTTTGTAGTTAAGTACAAAAAATAAAACGACTCCACTCTCTAGTAATCCCTATGACGATGATGATGCTGAAAAATAAATTTGCTTCCTACTTCTTTTTCTTCTTCCTTTACTTGTGTCTTTTCCACATTGTTTTCTTTTATCTGCGACCTGTCACGTAGGTGTCATTGGCAATTACTGGCATTTAAGTTTGATAGGAATTGTCGAGGTGTAAAAAAATTCTTTAAAAAGTATTTGTGAGATAATACCAGAAGAAGGTAAACGGAGACGCCAAGAAAGGCCTGGAGGTGGATTGAGGGGAAAAAAAATTTTTTTGAAACTAAAAATAGTCAAGGCATGTGGAGAGTTTGTGTCTTAAGTCTTTTGCTTTCATTGTGTAAATATCACTAGGTACTTCTAATGAAGACTGACACTTGTCATTGGCAATTAGGCATGCAAAGAAAAATGAGAAAGACAAAGGGGAGAGGGGAAAAAGGTAAAATATTCGTTTAATTTAAATTCAATGTTTCATTTCACTTTTGCTTTCATGGAAATAAGAAAAAATATTTTTTTTCGTTTTCTTTTCGAACATTTCATTTAAATTTATGTTCACTTTTACTTTTCTCTACTTCGTGTTTTTTATTTATTTTTTCGTTGAAATATAAAAAAATATTCAGAATTTAAATGGATTTTTTTTTCAAGAAAAAAAAAATTCATAAATTCCATATTCCTTTCTCCATCCCCCCTTCCCTTCTCTTTCGTTTTTTTCTCAACTGGCCTGTCATATTTTTTTCTTTATTTGAAGATTACTGTCGTGTGGTTTGTGTGTAAACACTAAATTTCTTGTGGTCATGCCAACCACGTTTTTGATTTGTTTTTTTTTAATCTTATATTTTTGTTGTTGTTTTTTTTTTTAATTTTTGTTATTGTTTTTTATGGCATTTTCTTTTACGTGCCTTTTTGTGAAATGTGTGTGTGTGTTGGCATGGCCTGACTAATTTCTAATCAGCGGTTTTGTTTTTTAACAGAATTTATAATTTAATTTTGTGCGTTTTTTATGGGCCACCACACACAAACAACCGCACGATGAGAGTGTGTGATAAGAACAAGAAGAAAAAAAAAACTGAGAAAAATATATTGAAATGGAAGTATGCCATTTGATGTGTACGTTTTGACTTCACACTGATAAGTTAGGTGAGATAAAATTCCGAAAAAAAAATACAAAATTCTTTACAAATATTATTGGGTTAGGTCATTGATGGACATGCAGTAAAGAAGGGGTATGAAGAAATTAAATGAGTAAGGGGGAAAAATGAAAATTACAATGACAATTACAATGACATAGTTTTTTTTTCAAAAAAGAAAAATATTTTAGTTTTTTAAGAGACAGAAAATTATGTTTTCGAAGAAAAAGCTTTTTATAAAATTTTATTTATTATCTTTTTCATAAAATTTCATTTATTTTTTTTTTATAAAATTCCACTTATTTTTTTATAAAATTTTTTTTTATTTTTTTTTTTACAAAATTTCATTTATTTTTTTTTATAAAATGTTTTATATAAAAACATATCTTTCTCTATAAATAAATTAAATATTTTTTAATTCCTTGGAAAATTCATCTAATCCATTTTTCTTAATTCTTTTATTTATTCCTATCATTACTAATGAATAAAGTTTGTTTCTTAAGTCTTTTGATACTTGTACTCTCTCTCTCTCTCTCTCTCTTCTCTCTTTATGTTACGAATTGATTTAATTCTGATAACATTCAAGTTCGCTGCTTAAGTCTTTTGAAATAATCACTCTCTCTCTCTCTTTATATTTTGAAAATAATTAATGAAGTTTGTTTCTTAAGTCTTTTAGCCATATCAATACTCAGTTAATTACTGTTTTCCAGTAAACATTGCATTTCTCTATGATAATATTCAAGTTCGTTACTTAAGTCTTCTGAACAATTCATTTCCCTATGATAATATTTAGGTTCGTTGCTTAAGTCTTTTGTATGTATCGTGATTTGTCTCTCTCTCACACACACCAAGAGAAGAGTGAAGCAGGCCTTTGTTTACATTTGCTAATGAGTTGAGGAGATAGATAACGGTGCACATTTAACAGTTTATCACACGATTAATTATAAACATAGGGAAGGTAAGGGAGAGCGAGAGAGAGAGAATTAGTGTGTATACTTCATATCTCTTAAGTGTTAAGAGATATTATTCAGTAAAGCTTTAACAGCAGAAAATGTTGTATTGCTTTTCTGGTGTAATTAAATTATTTTTAAATTTAAAATAAATAAAAAATAAAAATAAAAAATATTACAACAAATATTCAGAGGCGGGGATTAAAAAAAATATTTGTATATTATATAAAAAAAAATATTTTTATATTAAAAAAATATTTTTAGGTTGTTAAAAGGGGTGTGACTATTTTAGAAATATTGT
This sequence comes from Musca vetustissima, assembly GCF_032173495.1. Classification (NCBI taxonomy): domain Eukaryota; kingdom Metazoa; phylum Arthropoda; class Insecta; order Diptera; family Muscidae; genus Musca; species Musca vetustissima. The sequence goes on along the minus strand of NW_026877911.1, from coordinate 125,584 downwards.
TTGAAGATCTTTAAAAAGGCTTATATTTTTTAAAAAAATATTTTTTAAGGTCCATAAAAATGTGTCCTTTTTGAGGGTCCTTAAAAATGCATCGATTTTTGAAAAATATTTTTTGAAGGTCCATAAAAAGGTGTGGATTTCTTAAAAAATATTTTTTGAAGGACTTTACAATGGCGTTGATTTTTGATATTTCTTGAAGGTCTTTAAAAAGGCTTGCATTTTTTAAAAAATATTTTTTTAAGGTCCATAAAAAGGTGTCCTTTTTGAAGGTCCTTAAAAGACATAGATTTTTGAAAAATATTTTTTGAAGGTCCTTTAGAAGTCATGGATTTCTTAAAAATATTTTTTGAAGGTCTTTACAAAGGCGTAGATTTTTGATATGTGTGAATTTTTTCAAAAATATTTCTTAGGGGAAATTGAAGGCGAAGATTTCATTTCAAAAAAAATTTTTTGAAGGTCTATACAAAGGCGTTGATTTTTTGATATGTGTGAATTTTTTCAAAAATATTTTTTAGGGGAAACTGAAAGCGAAGATTTTATTTTAAAAAAATTAGGGTTGCTTCTTAAAAAAAATCTTAAAAAAAACATCTCCAGTAATATTCTCCACCTCTCTTTCTGTTTAAAATTTCTTCTGATTCTTCTTCGTTATGCATAATTATCGAATTGACCATTGAAGTATTTTCTTTTTTTTTTTGAAATTGCAATTCCCATTTTTATGCAAAAAAATCATGTTGTTGTTGTAATATTTGCAAAACAAAAACACACAATTACATACAGACAGAAAATTGCATTGCTGGGGTAATGGTCATTATATTTTATGCGTAGTGTATTTCGCTTTAATGCTAATGAATGTTCTCAGAATGAAAGAAAAAAAAAAAACCAAAGAACCTGTAAGGGTCCACCAACATAAAATTGAATTGAAATCCAACAAAACGAATGCCAAACTTGTCAGGATTTTGCTTGCAAAAAAAAATGTTATTCATGGCCTTTGCTGGGCTTTGCCTTGGGGCTATGCTGATGACGATGTGGATGATTTTTTTTCGTTCGTTTTGAAATTCAAATTAAATATTTATCCAGCAATTGTTGTAACACAAAATCTGTTTTGGAGTCATCTCTATATGGCAATGATGAGGTGGAGGGGTTTTTTGTCTTAAATTGCTGGGTGATTTGCTAACAGTTGCCACCATAAAAGGGATATCGAATTTTTTTCCTTTGGAGTTTCATAATAATGGAAGATATTTTCGATCCCCAAAGGCATTGGGGAAGAATTATGGAAATTATTGCTCCAGAAAACAAAATATCTATTAACATATTTTATTTTTTTAATAACTTCTAGTTTTTTGTTTGGTTGTGGGGGAGGGGGGAAATTTTGTGGTTAACTTTTCCTTTTTTGATTTTCCTCCAAAAAACCTCTCTCCTGGCAACCTGTTGATGTAGCCAAGCTTTTTTTTTTTCTTAAATTCAAATTGAAGGCATTTCTCTCCTGGCTGGAGGTAGGGTCAGGTTCAGGTAAGTTAGAGGTGAGGTATGGGTGGTGAGGGTGTTGGCATTGTGTTAGGAAGAAAACATTTTGCATTTTATCGTTTGCTGTCATCCTTTGTCACAAGTGAAATTTTTTTATTTTTATTTTTTTCCATTTCCCAACAACTACTCTATTATTTGTGGTTGTTGTATTTTTTTCTCTTTTTTCTAAAAATATGGCCAGTCTAGGTCTTTGGGTGCAACAAAAAAAATATTTTTTGTTACAACAACATTTCATGCCTTGAAAATCGTCGTCATCATCATCATCATGAACGGCAAAGCCAGACCAGTTAAGGCAGCCTGGCAATCGTGCCACAGCAGTTGTTATAGTCAACGTCATTGTCATCGCTTGGCTGCTGCTTCTTCTTCTTTTCCTAGGTTTCTGCATCTTCTCGAGGTGGCTGAGACCTAGGCTCCCTCATTGTCGTCGTTATTTTCTTTGGCATGATGAAGGCCCATATCCAACCATAAAGAAGGGCATGAACTTTTCGTTTGTGAACATTTTATGTTATATACGTATGTATGAGTGTGTGTATGTGTGTGCGAGTAGTGAAATATTTTAAAATAGTCAAAGCAACAAACTACAAGTAGAAGTCAGCTTTCGTGGTATAAAAAAATTTTGAAGTTAGTTTTTCTTGTTGTTGTTGTTAGTGAAAACAACAACAGCCTTTTTTCCTCCTCTATTTTTCAGCTATCTGGAGTCTTGGGGCCGCAGAGAAATCTAAACATTGTTTTAATACTTAGAAGTAAACAGCAAAAAAAAATGGAGTTGAACTAAAGGTACTAACAATCTCATCTAAGAACAAAAAAAATACAGGGACCTCATCTATGAACATTAACAAAAAAAAAAAAAAAAAAAAATAGAAAACAAAAAAAATCTACCCAAACAATGCACTACCTTCTATATTTACAAGTAACAACCCCACAAAAAAAAAAAAAAAAAAAACAAAATATGTATTTGAAAAAAATCTCCAAGTTTTAGGCAGGAACTACAACAAAATGGAATTTCTGTTTTACAACAACATCATGGTCTAATGCTGTTACAGCTCCTGCTGCTGTTGTAACACTCAAATATTTTTTATGTCGCGTGCAAATAACATTTATGGCGGGGGAAGGGGGAGGACCCTTAGAATTCTCAAAAAAAAAAAAAATGAAAAAAATCAAGCAAAAAATATTCAACAAGTTTGTGTGCTAAGTCTTTTGATCTGCAATATTTACAGTTTAGAAAAGACCAAATTCTTTAAAAAATAATTTTCAAAAAATTACTTTTTTTTCAAAAAAAGTATTTTTTTTTTAAATTTAAAAAAAAATCATTCCAAATTTTTTTTTTAATTTTGTTAAACATTTGAATTTTTTGTTTTAGTGAATAATAAAGAATTTTGTAAAAAAAAAATATTTTTTTACAAAAAAAAAAAAAAAAAAAATATTTTTTTTTCAAAAAAAAAAAAAAAAAATCATTTCAAATTTTTTTTTAAATTTTGTTTAACACTTGAATTTTTTGTTTTAGTGAATAATAAAGAATTTTGTAAAAAATATTTTTTTTACAAAAAAAAAAAAAAAAAGCAAGGAATGTTCAAAAGTCGGACGAGGCCGACTAAATGACACCCTTCACCACTTTGGGTACAAACAAGAGATGCTAAAATCGGACCAAATTCGGCTCGCTGTGTAAAATTTGTGCCAATCGGACTAAATTTGACTCTTTGGTGCACCATTTACATAAAATCGGACGAAACTACATATGGGAGCTATATCTAAATCTGAACCGATTTCAACAAAACTTGGCATATCTCAATTTAGACCTAATTCAGTACTCTGTGCAACATGTTGTCTCAATCGGACCAATTTTGGGAGTTTGGTGCACCATTTACATAAAATCGGATGAAACTATATATGGGAGCTATATCCAAAATCTGAACCGATTTCAACAAAACTTGGCATACATCAATCTGGACCTAATTCAGTACCTCGTGCAAAATTTTGTCTCAATCGGACCAATTTTGGGAGTTTGGTGCACCATTTACCTTAAATCGGATGAAACTATATATGGGAGCTATATCTAAATCTGAACCGATTTTCACGAAACTTTACACACTCATACTAGACCTAATTCAGTACGCTATGCCAAATTTCGTGCAAATCGAGAGATATATAGGGCCTTTGGTGCACCAATTACCTTAAATCGGATGAAAATATATATGGGAGCTATATCTAAATCTCAATCGATTTTCACGAAACTTTGCACACATCATACTAGACCTAATTCAGTACGCTATGCCAAATTTCGTGCAAATCGAGAAATATATAGCGATTTTGGTTCACCATTTACATAAAATCGGACGAAACTGTATATGGGAGCTATATCTAAATCTGAACCGATTTCACGAAACTTTACACACATCATACTAGACCTAATTCAGTACGCTATGCCAAATTTCGTGCAAATCGAATGATATATAGGGACTTTGATGCCCTATTTACCTAAAATCGGGCGAAACTATATATGGTAGCTATATCTAAATCTTAACCGATTTTCATGAAACTTAGCACACATTTTTATAGACTTAATTCAGTACGCTACCCCAAATTTCGTGCAAATCGAGAAATATATAGGGATTTTGGTTCACCATTTACATAAAATCGGATATGGGAGCTATATCTAAATCTGAAGCGATTTTCTCCAATTTCAATAAAGTTCGTCCTTGTGCCAAATAAGTGACTTTTGCCCAATTTCATCTAAATCGGATCATAAATGCGACCTGTACTTTGTTTACAATTTAACATCTACAGACGGACGGACATGCATATATCGACTCAGAAAGTGATTCTATGCATATTCTCAAAATGAACCATGTGTCTATCTCGTTTCCTTTTGCCTGTTACAAAAATATTCACAAAGACATAATACCCTGTAACACAGTGTGGTGAAGGGTATAAAAATATTTGTTTTTTGGGGATTATTCAAATACGTAATTTACGTTCAAATCCAAAAAAAAATCCTTTTCCAATGAGTTTTTAATATTATGTCAATAGATCTTTTTTCAAATCGCAGAATGTTTAAAAAAAATTTTAATGATGAGATTTTTTTAATGAAAATACTAAATAAATTATATTTTTAAATTTAGTCTCTTATGTTTTGTATAAAAACAATTTTTTTTTATAAACTGAAAAATACTTACAAAAAATATTTTAGTGTTAAATATCCATAAAATGTTGAATTCTTACCTAAAAATAAAAGAAAATAAAAAATAAATAAAATATTCGAAATATAATTTTTTTATTTATAAATATAATAGAAAAATTATTTTTTTTTAATTTTAATATTTTTAAAAAATTCATTTTCATATTTTCTTATTTTTTTGTGAATATTTTATCGTGCCTTTTTAACACAAAAAAAGTTTGTTTCTTAAGTCTTTTGTTATAATTGAGTTTTGCCACTGTTTTTATGTGTAACAAAATGAGAGTAAAGAGAGTGAAAACAGTTAGAGAGCTTTTCAACTGTAATTATCTGAAATGCTGATAACGTTTGTTTCTTAAGTCTTTGTCACAATTGTAATTGGGCTTGGTATGATCTAGGCTCTCTGGAGAGAGTGCTTTGAATGGGGAAAAAGAGAATACAAATAGTGTTTATTGTAAAGAGCATATGGAGGAAACAAATTTCCTTATTTATTTAATAGTAAACATTCTTTCATTGTAACAAAAAAAAAAAAAAAAAAAAAAACATAAATTTCTCCGCACCCTTTTCTCTCCTACTTTGGCATGCAAAAAAATGAAAATTTTTTCTTGCAATGAAATGAAAGTTTTGTGAATTTGTTTCTCTATGAACAAATTACGACTTTTGCCACCAAACCACATTAGAAAAAAAACAAACTGTTAGCTTTTCAGGTTAAAGAAAAAACCAACCATACGCATGTCCCGTTTGAACTTTTGTTAATGAAACAAGTTTTTCCTTTGATGAGACAAAAACAACAAATAAAATAAAAAATTCAACAACATCTCAAATGACCCCAAACAAGTCATCAACTAAAATGTTTTCTTTTTTTTTTTTGAAAATTTGCGGTTCTTTTTTATTTTTGCAACGCCTAAACAGCTAGGTGCTGTCGCATAGCAATACTCAAAAGCTAAATTTTTATTATTTACCAGTTTCGAGTTTTATTTCACTTTAATAAGTTTTTCGCAAGTCGCTGCTTCTGTTGTTGTTGGAATGTAATTTTTTTCTTTTTGTAAGTCATTGAAATGTAGGTTAATTTTATTTTAGTTTTTGAACCGGTTTCCGCTGACTTTGACTTTTGTGTGTTGTGTTGCGGGTTTTTGTGTCTTTTTTTTTGGCCCCTTGTGACAATACCGCCTGTTGCTGTTGCACTTGCCAGCTCATCGAATGATAATGCCACAACAACAAAAAAGGAGAAAATAATACGGCAAAATGAGGAAGAAAAAACTTTTCTTTTTGAACAAAATGAAATATTTTTTTATATATTTGAAATATTTTTTTAGTGTCTACTTTTTTAAAATATTTTTTAGGATCCATAAATTGGCCTAGATTGTTAAAAAAAATTGTTGGGTCTATAAGTAGGTCTGGATTTAAAAAAAAATATATATATTTTTTTAAGTCTAAAAATAAATTTGGATTTTTAAAATAAATATTTTTTAATATTCTTTAAGTAGCCCTGGGTCTATAAATAGGCCTGGATTTAAAAAAATATACATATTTTTTCAAGTCTAAAAATAAACTTGGATTTTTAAAATAAATATTTTTTAGGGTCTAGTCATAGGGGATTTTTCAAGGATTTTTTAAAAATATTTTTTTGTGTCTTTAAGTAGGTGTGGATTTTTTAAAATATTTAAAATATATTCCCTTCAAAAATGTCCAAAAATATCAATTTCCATTCAATTACCTTATAAAGACTTAAGACACAAACGTTAGAGACCTTTAAATTGCCTTCCTATTGCTTTACTCTTTTAATTTCTACTTTGTATTGTTTAACTGAGAGATAGCTGTAGAGAGGGAGAGAGAGAGATAACTGTGAAATACCCATCATTATTCCACAATAAGGAGAAAAAGACTTAAGAAACAAACTTCAATGCCAATTGGAAGCGAGGAATGCTTTCACAATTGATTATCACTCCCTCCCTCTCTCTCTCTCACTCTCTCTCTGTGTTATTATTCAATGACATTACTGTATTGTACTTTACTTTGCATTACTGAGAGATAGGTGTAGAGAGGGAGAGAGAGAGATAACTGTGGAATACCCATCATTATTCCACAATAAGGAGAAAAAGACTTAAGAAACAAACTTCAATGCCAATTTATCACTCACTCCCTCCCTCCCTCTCTCTCTCTCTGTTATTATTCAATGGTATTACTGTTGTGTACTGAGGACTGTAATAGAAAGACTTAAGAAACAAACATGACTATGTGTTGAAAGCACGGATAACTGTTATTCTCTCTCCCTCTCTCTATTAATACTCAATGGAATAACTGTAGAGCATTGTAAATTGCATTCTATGTTATTTTTGTAAACCAACAACTTAAGAAACAAACTTTTTGTCATTAAATGACCTCATTGCTTTTAGTCTCTCAGTAGCTAGAGTGGATTTTTTAAATTGTTTTTAAGGGGATATACATTTTTTTGTATTAAAAAAATTTCTAAAATAATTTCTTTGCTAAAAATTGGACTACAAATTCCTTTAACGAAAATGTATGGCTCCATTGTTAGGAGATGGATGGCTGGCTGAATGGATAACAACTTCTAATTTTTCTTTTGCTTAACATAAGACATGTGTATTAAATTAAACAAAAAATACTGGGTCCATACACTTAGTTACAAACAAAGAGCAACAACAACAATACTTACAGCTACTGTTTAAGCAACAAAAAATTGCTCTACTTTCTTTTAAGTGAGCAGTAATTTTTTTCTTGTTCTTCTTTTTGTATTTGACTAGTTGTTAACAATTTCCGCTGTTGTTATTGTTTTCTATTGGCATTTTCGACAATTTCAACTAAACATGGCGTAAAATTTACAATTAACAAAAACAACAAGTTGAAGAAGAAACATTGCCAAAGCAATTTTATTTATGGCCTATGGATTGGCAGCAGCCAAATAATGGCAAAAGAAAAAGAAAAAAAGTAGAAGCTTGGAAAAAATTTGCATGTGAAAATTTCAGAAAAAAAACAACAACAATTTTATTGATATGTAAATTGTTAGCCGTGTTTTTTGTTTTTGTAACGGAACACAAAGTAAAACACCATTAAATTGTTTTTTTTTTCTGGAGAAAATTGTAACACTTTGCCCTAACCCGTATAAGGCGAACTTTTTTATTGGGGTTGTGAAGATGTCGATCATGATTGAACGGAAATTGAAGGGGACTTAAATTTGGAGAATTGAATTTACTTTAATTTTTAAGGTAGCTACAATGGGTGTGGATTTTTTTTTAAATATTTTTTTTTTCAAATTTTTTTCAAATATTTTAAATATTTTTTTTTATTTTTTTCAAAGAACAAATTTCGTGAATTTTTATTTTTTTTATACTTAATTAATTATCCTTTTAATGCCTTTTAGCCCTAACATCATTTCCTTAATTGTTGTGTATTTTTTTTCTCAATTTCCTAAATCACTGTTGCCCCTTCTCTCCTCTCTATTACACTAATCACTTCGTTTTCGATTCCTTAAAAACCGATTTTTGTTCCTCCCTCTTAAAAAACAAAACCATTAATGAAATGATTACTTGTCTGCAATCACGAATTGATACCTTACCAAAAAAATAAAAAGAACCCAAAGAAACGTGACTTTATATAGCTCACGTCCGTGGTAAAATGTAAACACTTGAGGATAGCCAAAAGAAGAAAAACGGTTTTCTGTTCGATAGGCAAATAAGTAAATATAGACAGCCACACACAAACACACACAAAGAAGCAAAGAAACCGAAAACGTGCTAAAAACATTTTAGAATTATTTGTATGTGTGTGTGTGTGTGTGATGAGAGTCCTCATCTTGTTCTATCACGTAGTGCAAGTGGGTAGGTAGTTTGTTTTTTTTTGTCATTAAAGAAAAGGAAGTTCTTCTTTGGCAGTTTGATGTTTATTTTTTTGCCATTACAAGCATTCATTAATTTAAATGTTTTTTTTTTTCAAGGCGATAACAACTTATATTTGGCTATTAAAGGAATACGATTATGTTAAAAAAATCTAATCTCGAAAAATTGAAAATTTACTGTAATTAATTTTTTATAATTTTAAAATGACAAATAAGAATAAAAATATATTTTTGGAACCACATTTGTTTACGACCTGGAAAATATTTTTAGGGACCCTCAATAGCGTGGATTTAATTTTTTTTGATCCGCCTATAAGGCCTGGATTTTTCAATATTTGCAAGGATTTAAAAAATATTTTTTTAAGGTAGCTACAATAGGTGTGGATTTATTAAAAATAATTTTGAAGATCACGCATAAGGCCTGGATATTTTATATGTGGATTTAAAAAAAAGATTTTTTAAGGTACCTGCAATAGGTGTGGATTTTTATTAAAATATTTAAAAAAATATTTTATTAAAATATTTATTAAAATTAATTTTAAGGACCTCACATAAGGTCTGGATTTTTTTATATGGTTTTAGGGACCTCATTTTAGGTGTGGACATTTTTTTAAATATTTTTATGGATCACTAATAGCCGTGGATTTTTAAAAAACAGTTTTTAAGGTAGTTACAATAAGTGAGGATGTCTTTTAAATATTTTTCAACGGTCACCAATATGCGTATTTTTCATATATTCTTAAATTTGTTCCTCTTATAAAAGTTAATTTTTTTTAAATTTTCTAAAATTAAAATTTTTTTGTTTAAAAATTAAAAATTTTCTTTCAATTTTTTTATTTGTTTTTAATTTTTTCCCTTTATAAAAGTTTGTTTTATTTTTTTTTGATTTTCTATAATTAAAAATTGTTAAACAGTTTTCAACTTTTCTTTCAATCATTTTTCATATTTTTTAATTTTTATTTTATTTTTTTTTAATTTTTTTTTTAATTTGACAATAATTAAAAAATCCTTAAAAAATTAAATTTATTATATTTAAAATATTTTTCATTTTTTTTAATTTAAAATTTTTTTTAAAAATTAAAATTTTTCTTTTAATTATTTTTAATTTGTTTTTAATTTTTTTCCGTTATTAAAAGTGTTTTATTTTTTTTTTTTTAATTTTCTATAATTAAAAATTGTTTTTATTTTATTTTTTTTTTAAATTTTTAATTTGGCAATAATTAAAAAATTCTTTAAAAATTTAATTTTTTCTTTAAATAATTTTCATATATTTTTTTTAAATTTTTTTAATGTTTTTTAAATTACAATTTTTCTTCCAATTATTTTTAAATTTTTCCGTTATAAAAGTTAGTTTTAATTTTTTTAATTTTCTATAATTAAAAATTGTTAAAAAGTTTTCTATTCTATTTTCTAAAGTGTTTTATTTTTTTTTTAATTTTCTATAATTAAAAATTGTTAAAAGGTTTTCTATTTCTCTTTCAATAACTTTTAATTTTTTTAATTTTTATTTTATTTTAATATTTTTTTTAAAATTAAAACTAACTTTTATAGCGGAAAAAATTAAAAACAAATTAAAAATAATTAAAAGAAAAATTGTAATTTAAAAAAATAAAAAAATTAAAAAAAAATTTACAAAAATAATATGAAAATTATTTAAAGAAATTTAAATAAAAAATTAAAAAAAAATTTACAAAAATAATATGAAAATTATTTAAAGAAATTTAAATTTTCTTCCAATTATTTTTAATTTGTTTTTAATTTTTCTCCGTTATAAAACGTTGTTTTATTTTTTTATTTTCTATAATTAAAAATTGTTAAAAATTTTTCAATTTTTCTTTCAATTATTTTTAAAATTTTTTTTTTAATTTTTTTTTAATTTTTTAATTTGGCAATAATTAAAAAATCCTTTAAAAATTAAATTTTTTCTTTAAATAATTTTTCATATTTTTTTTTAAATTTTATTTTTCAATTTTTTCCCATTAAAAATGTTCAAAATATCACATTTATTTCCATTTTAAACCAAAGACTTAAGACACAAGCGTTAGATAGCTTTATAAAGCACTTCTGTTGGTCTACTCTTTAAATTTCTCCTTTGCATGCTCTCTGTTGCATTGCTTTGACAAAAGAAATATGAAGAGAGAGAGGAAGAGAGATATAACTGTGAAATGCCTTTCAAATTGAAATGCCTTTCAATTTAATTTTTTTTTATTTTTTATTATTTTATTTTTTTTTAATTAAAAAAAAAATATTTAAAAAATTCAAAATTTTTCTTTAAAATATTTTTTATATTTTTTTAATTTTTTTCCCCATTAAAAATGTTCAAAATATCACATTTAATTCCATTTTAAACCAAAGACTTAAGACACAAGCGTTAGATAGCTTTATAAAGCACTTCTGTTGGTCTACTCTTTAAATTTCTCCTTTGCATGCTCTCTTTTGCATTGCATTAACAAAAGAAATATGAATGTCCATATTTTTTATTTTTTTTTTAATTTTTTATTATTTTATTTTTTTGTAATTAAAAAAATCTTTAAAAAATTCAAAATTTTTCTTTAAAATATTTTTTATATATTTTTTCATTTTTTCCATTAAAAAATGTTAAGAAAATCACATTTAATCCATTTTAAACCAAAGACTTAAGACACAAGCGTTAAATTCCTCAAAAATCACCATTTGCTGGTCGACTCTTTAAATTTCTCCTTTGCATGCTCTCTTTTGCATTGCATTAACAAAAGAAATATAAAGAGAGAGGGAGAGAGAGAGACATAACTGTGAAATGTCTTTCATTACTCCATAATGTGGGAAAAAGACTTAAGAAACAAACTGCAACTGGCAATTGTAAACAGTGCATGATTTCACTTGTTATCACTCTCTCCGCCTCTCTCTCTCTCTCTCCTTTAATAATGAATGGAATAACTGTAGTGGAGTGAGAATTGCATTTAATGTTATCCGTTGTGTTAAAAGACTTAAGAAACAAACATGACTACCTATTGCAAGGACTGATAATTCATTATCTCTCTTTCTCTCTCTCTCTCTCTCTACTCAATGGAATAACTGTAGAGAATTAAATGCCACCATTTACGTACAAAAGACTTAAGAAACAAACTTTTTGCCATTAAAAGGAAAATTTCTTGTAGTCTCTCCCACTGAAAAAGAAATGCTAGAGGAGAGCTGAGAAATTAATGGACATTTTTTTTCATTAAAACAAAAGACTTAAGAAACAAACAGCATACTGTAATTAGAATTTAATTACTACGAGGGAGCAAAAGACTTAAGAAACAAACTTGGTAACGTTGAATGCTTTGTAAATAGAGAGTTTTTTTTGCAAAAAAGACTTAAGCCACGAACTTTAAATCACATTTGAATAACTTTTTTGCTCTTTTGCAAAGACTTAAGAAACAAACCAACAATTTCCATGTCATTATCGATTAGAAAAGAAATGATGCCATTTGCATTAAATGCTGCATAATTTCCATTTCCACTTATTAAATCGTAGAAAAGATCACCTGACACATAACACTTATGACTTTTTCCTGTTATAAAAATAAATAAAAACTAAGCATTTATAATGTCAAAACTTTCCACTTTGCTTTCATATGAATGGACGATCAAATGCAAACAAGGCAAAAAAAATCTGCATCATTTGAAAAAGTTGCAAACAGGTGTTTTTTTTTCGTTCTTAAGAGCCTCACAACATGCCACATGGCATTTAAGCGGCGGCTTCCTCTCACCCGTAAAGAGCGGCTGCTGCCAATTTCAATTTATTTACGCAGCATCAGACTGTGTCTATCTGCACAGTCTTCGTGGCATTTTTGCATTTATTATTAAATAATGTTGCATTGACATGACAATTATCATTAAATCATTGCAAAAATGGCCTCTGCAGGCCAGAGAACAGATTCGAAAATTCAATTCTTGAAAATCTAATTAAAAAAAGAAATCGCAACAGATATCATCATCTGAGCAAATGTCAGACAGATGATGGTCACGTTTGGCCAAACATGTTTGACGATTGAAGGAGCAACAGCAACAGGATGAAATAACAGCTAATGATGTTGTTTGAGGCCCTGGCGACTTTTCATCTAAGATACCTTTCGAGGTTGTTCTGATGCCGCTGAGGCTGATGGCTGGAAAACTTTGCCTTGCCTGCATTGGAAAAACGGAAAAGGGCTTTTAACCTAAATTATGCATAATTGTATTCATTTGAAGAGAGCGAGGGAGAAGGGAGAGAGAGAGACTTAGTCGGAGATTGATTTCATGTGGAGCTACTGTTTTGCTTTAATGGGGTGGCACCCATTAGGCACCTGCGTAATTGAATATCTTGGCTGAGAGGAAGTAAAGAACTAGCTATTAGTTGGCATCATGAATTTAGATCGGGATATTTAATGGCTAAGGTAAATAAAATTAAGTAATTCTTCAATTACATACCGGCGGGATGGCATCGGTCAATTATGAAATTATTGAAAAATTGAAAAATTACCTGCAAAGAAAAAATACAAAAAAGTTTGTTAGAAATGTGTTTATGCATAAAAAAGAGATAATATTCAATTAAAAACCTAGCTGAATTGAGTTTTTCAATTGAAAATCTTAGCTGAATTGATGTTTACGGTAAGGAAACGTTGCTAAATTATAATTTTCTGTAGAAAAACCTGCCTGAATTCAGTTTTTCGATCAAAAACCTTGCTGAATTGATGTTTCGAAGGAGAAAACCTTGATGAATTGATGTGTTCGATAATAAAACGTTGCTGAATTGGATTTTCCTATAGAAAAACCTTGCTGAATTGAGTTTTTCAATCAAAAAACTTTGCTGAATTGATGTTTCGAAGAAGAAACCCTTGCTGAATTGATGTTTCGAAGAAGAAAACCTTGCTTAATTGGATTTTCCTGTAGAAAACCATTGCTGAATTCACTGTTTCAATACAAAAACCGTGCTGAATTGATATTTTCGATAAGAAAACATTGCTGAATTACAATTTTATGTAGGATAACCTTGCTTAATTGAGTTTTCGCTTCGAAAATCTTTGGTGAATTGATGTATTCGATAAGAAAACGTGGCTGAATTGTAATTTTCTGTAGAAAATCCTGCTGAATTGTGTTTTCCAATGAAAAACCCTTGCTGAATTGTGTTTTTCAATTGAGAAACCTTGCTGAGATACGCTTTTCTATAAGAAATCGTTGCAGAATTGTGTTCTCCAATGGAAAACCCTTGCTGAATTGTGATTTTCGAATGAAAAGCCTAGCTTAATTGAAATTTCTTATAAGAAACTATTGCTGTATTACATTTTTTCATTAGAAAAACCTTGCTGAATTGAGTTTTTCATTAGAAAACCCTAGCTGAATTGAGGTTTTTGTTCAGACAATATTGTTTTATTGTAATTTTCTATAAGAAATCGTTGCTGAATTAATGTATTCCATCAGAAAATCCTGCTGAATTGTATTATTCATGGGAAAAACCTTGCTGAATTATGTTTTTCGATAAGAAATTGATGCTAAATTGCGTTTTTCAAAGAGAAACCCTTGCTGAATTGTGTGTACAAAGAAAAAACTTAGCTGAATTGAGACTTTCAAAGGAAAACCTAGCTGAATTGAGTTTTTTCGTGAAGAAAACGTAGCTGTAGTGAGTTTTTCAATGAAAATACCTTGCTGAATTGTGTTTTTCAAAGGAAAACATTAGCTGAATTGAGATTTTGAAAGGAAAAACATTGCTGAATTGCGTTTTTAAATGATAAAACTTAGCTGAATTGTATTTTTTCAATGAAAAACATTGCTGAATTACGTTTTTCTATAAAAATTCGTTGCTTAATTGAATTTTTCAAAGAAATAACCTTGCTGAATTGGGGTTGTCAATGGAAAAACTTAGCTGAATTGTGGTATTCTATAGGAAATCATTGCTGCATACAATAATTCATCAGAAAACCCTTGCTGAATTATAATTTTCTTACGAAATACTTTGCTGAATTCAAATTTTCTTCCCAAAAAACTTTGCTGAATTGTTTTTTTCTGCTTGAAATCTCTGCTGAATTACCCTATGTTACTTTGTGTGTTATCATCGGGATTTATTATCATGTTCTACATACGATTTTATCCCATTTACAGGCTATCAATGAAAGCATGAACACCTTTGCCTAAACGAAGAACAAGAACAAACAGAATATCTCCAACATTCCATTTAATTAGTTTTGCCCTTATCGGTTGATGGGTCCCCACTCTCGACTACCCCCACCTCCTCGCCCCTTTCTATTTAAGGAACTGGAAATATTATTGCAAGGCAATTTAAAAATGACCATCATCAGGCCCAGGCCTCCAGTCAGCCAAGGAGGACATTGCCAAGGCATTGCTGCCATAAATGGCTTACAGAGACAATGACTAATGTGTCCCTGTGTGGCAACAAGGTTCGGTTTGGTTCGGTGGTAAGGCGTTTGGCTGTTCAGGCTTCGGCTATGCCATGGCTTATCTGTATGAGTGGCAGTCAATGTTGTAATCTGCCATGATGAGACGATTGTTGTTGGGTCTGTTGTTGGTTGAGGATCCCAAGAAGGTGTCCATAATGCGAACAGAACATGAAGTCGGACTGTTGCAGATTTTTTTGTCTGTGCGGCGAAAAAAATCGTCTTAATATGGTTGGGATCTTTTGGTTTGTAACTAATGTGCTAAGACATTTTCAAGCACCTTGCCGCTCTTTTGTAGTAGTAGTTGTTGTTGGATTTTTGTTGTAGAATTTTTTTTGTTGTTGTTGCCTACTTTGTATGGTCAGAGGCTGTGCCACAAAACGAATTGATATTAGGCGTCGTCTTGGTAACTAGAAATCATCCTGAATTACAACATTTCGTCATAGTTCTACCTTTTTCCCGCTCTCCCTCTCTTTCCCTCTCACCCTCTCTCATGGACGGAGTCGAAGGCCAGAGCCAATGTCTTAGGAGTTTGGATTTCACTCTGCCACAGAATTCTTGGCTAATGATGTTGTCTTGTCGGTTGTTTGTTGTGTCAGTTTTTGTGGCAGTTCTGCAATAGTGGGGCCGAATGATATTCAGCAACAATTAAAAATAATAAAGTGAGGTAATTAACTATTTGAGATCGCAGAGGTTAGCTGAATTGGCAGTTTTCTATAAGAAAAATGAGCTGAAATGGAATTTTGAACATAAAACGTTAGCTGAATTGAGGTTTTCGATAAGAAAACCTAGCTGAATTGAGGTTTTCAATCAGAATACTTTGCTGAATTGATATTTTCGATAAGAAAACCTAGCTGAATTGAGGTTTTCGTTAAGAAAACCTTGCTGAATTGAGGGTTTCGATTAGAAAACCTTGCTGAAATAGGATTACCTTAATAAAAACCTTGCTGAATTGTGGTTTTCAATAAGAAAATCCCGCTGAATTGAGGTTTTCGATAAGAGAACTTTACTGAATATAGGTATTCGATAAGAAATCCCCTGCTGAATTGAGGTTTTCGATAAGAAAACCTAGCTGAATTGATGTTTTCGATAAAACAACCTAGCTGAATTGATGTTTTCGATAAGAAAACCTTGCTGATTTTCTATATAAAAACCTGGCTGAAATGAGGGTTTCGATAATAAAACCTAGCTGAATTGAGGTTTTCTATAGAAAAACCTTGCTGAATTGAGGTTATCAATAAGAAAACCCTGCTGAATTGAGGTTTTCTATAGAAAAACCTTGCTGAATTGAGGTTATCAATAAGAAAACCCTGCTGAATTGAGGTTTTCCATAAGAACACCTTGCTGAATTGAGTTTGACGGCATCAAAACCTTGTTGAATTGGGATTTTCTGTATAATAAAATCATTGCTCAAATGAGTTTTTATTAATAAAAATCTAGCTGAATTGTGTTTTTCTATAAGAAAACTTTGCTTAAATGAGTTTTTCTGCAAAAAACTTTAGCTGAATTGGGTTTTTCTTTAAAAAACCCTGGCTGAATTGAGTTTCCATGCAATAAAAGCTTGCTGAATTGAGTTTTTATACATATATGGTGTTGCGGAATTTATGTTTTCACTATAAAAACTCTACTGAATTGAGTTTGTCTAAGGAAAAACATAGCTGAAATGTGTTTTTCTAGGTTTAACCCTTGTTGATTAGCATTTTTCTTTATAAAATCTTTGCTGAATTGTGGTTTTCTATTCAAAAACCTAGCTGAATTGCGTTTTCCGGTATAAAACCTTTGCGGAATTAAAATTTTCGTTACAAAATCCTTGCTGAATTGTCATTTTGCACAGACATGATTACGATCATGTATGTGATTTGATTATCTAGAATTACAAATCCACAGAAAAAAAACACTTAACTCAAATCTGGACAAGATTAAACAAGACCTTTAGTGTTTTTTTCACACAGACACCTTCATCTCCATAAGAGATCGGACCAAAACACACATAGAACATGTAAGTTGTCGCCCTGTTGCTATTTATAATTCATACAACTTTATAAATTCATTAAAACTCCGACATGTCTGTTCATGGTGATTGTTTGATGGTGTTTGTTTGTTGTTGCTGTCTCAAATGAAAAGATAAAATATTCAAGATTTCAGACAGAGGGAAATAACAAAACATTAGCATCTTAACTCCAGGTCTCTGCTTCCCATATTGAATGAGGTTGCAAAAGGGTTTCAGAGGCTGCCATCCGGACAGCCATACCTGCATACTACTCATGTCATAGTCAATATGCTAAAACTTACAAATGTAAATGAGAAATTAAATGTGTAAATTCAGGCGAAATAATGGGTATCAAAAGGAACGGAAAAAAATCTCAGATGGGGCAGAACTTCGAAGGAATGAAATCGTACATCATATGAAATACAAATGAAAGTGATTAAATGGTGATTTCCATTGGTAAAGGGTTGCTGAATTGAAGTTTTCTTCGGAAACATTTAGCTGAATTGGTATTGACGATAGAAAAATCTTGCTGAATTGCCATAATCTGCATTACCATGTGGCCGAATGAAAGTTTTTGAAATTAAAACGTAGCTGAATTGTGTTTTTCGTTGGTAAATCCTAGCTGAATTGGGGATTTCGTTGGGAAAACTTCGCTAAATTGAGGGTTTCGACAGAAAAACGTTGCTGAATTGAGGGTTTCGTCAGAAAAACGTAGCTGCATTGAGATTTTCGTCAGAAAAACGTAGCTGAATTGAGTTTATCGTTGGAAAGCACTAGCTGAATTAAGTTTTTTGATGAAAAATCCTTGCTGAATTGTGGTTTTCTATAAGAAATCGTTGCTGAATTGTAATTTTCTATAGAAAATCGTTGCTGAATTGCGGTTTCCCATTAGAAATCGTTGTTGAATTGCATTTTTCAATAAAAAATCGTAGCTGAATTGAGTTTTTCGTTGGAAAAACCTAGCAGAATTGTGTTTTTGCTGAATTGTGATTTTCCATAAGCAATCATTTATGAGTTATGTTTTTCAATATAAAAAGTATACTAAATTATATTTTTTTATGGAAAAACCTTGCTGAATTGATTTTTTGTACAAGGAATCGTTGTTGAATTGTGTTTGTCGTTGGAAAAACTTCGCTGAATTGTGTTTTTTGTAGGATATACCTTGCTGAATTGTGTTTTTATATAAAAAATCGTTGCTGAATTGTGTTTTTCGTATGGAAACCTTGCTGAATTTTGTTTGTGGTAGGATATACCTTGCGGAACTGTGTCTTTATATAAAAAAATCATTGCTGAATTGTGTTTTTCGTATGGAAACCTTGCTGAATTGTGTTTGTGGTAGGAAAAACCTTGCTGAATTGAGTTTTCAAAAGGAAAAACTTTTCCAAGAAAAAACTGAATTGTGTTTTTACGTGCTTTTCGTTAGAAAATTTGTATTTTTCTTTGGAAAAACCTTGCTGAATTGAGTTTTTATGTATGGAATCGTTGCTGAGTTGTGGTTTTAGTAGGGAAAACCTTGCTGAATTGTGTTTTTCTTTGGAAAAACCTTGCTGAATTGTGTTTTTCTTTGGAAGAACCTTGAAAAAACCTTGCTGAATTGTATTTTTTCTTAGTTTCGTTTTTGTAAAAAACTTAGCTGAATTGTGTTTTTTATATCAAATTGCAGTAAACTAAATTTTTCCTATAAAAAATGTTGCTGAATTTAATTTTTTCAATCGAAAAACTTTGCTGAATTGCCAGAAAACTTTGCTGAATGTCCTTTTTTCCCTTTCTCCCAAAAAATGAAATCATTCCTTTATGGATCTGCTTGATTTTTTTGCATTAACTAATCCCTTTGCTTTAAAGACCTGCTGACTTCTGTCTGTACTTCTGTTTGTAAGGCTATCCGTCTGTCTGTCAGCCAACTTGCCTGGCTTTATTACGATAAGGGTCCCATGTTTCGTGGTGTAACTTACATGTGAATGTGAACAAAAAACCCAAACTAAAACATAAGCATGTATTTGTTAACAAGCCATGTAAATATTTAACATTTATGCAAATGCAAACAAGTGGAGATAACAAAAATGTAGCTACACACACACACAGGCATGCACACACACATACACTCATACAGAATTTTACAACATATTTACAGAGTAAAAAGGTGTAGGGTTTTGGCTTTCCCAACCCTGCCCTTTGGCCAATTTTTTTATGGGGTTTTTAGCGTGTAATTTGAGAGCTGTTTCGATTTGTGTGTATGTGTATTAGTGTGTCTGTGTGTGTGCTAAGTAAAATCACTATCCATATAAAGAAAATGAGGTTCCTTTGAATGGCAGCAGCAGCAGTTTTTCCTTACATAGCTACTCTCGCCTCAACTTGTGGTGGTCGGTTCATGGAGTCGGTTGGTAAATAGAACATCGCCACTTCAGTGTAGTGTTCCATAATGGCCATGATTTTTTTTCGGAATCCGCGCACTATATTTTATACTTCCTTATTTTATAACAACAACAGCAAAAAAATCAACAACAACAACAATCGCAATAAAACCAGAACAGATAGTTGTTATTGTTGGCTGAATGGTTGCCTGACTGGCTGGTCAAAGAGAAACAGTTAAGCAATTTTTTTCTAATAATATTTTTGCTGCTCAGAAGGAAAACCAACAACAACCACAACAATAAATCGCTTCCCGATATCCAGCTCAGGTAAGTTTGAGCTGGACCATGAAATGAAAACAAGTTCACAATATTGAGGCAAGGCAAAACAAAAAATCTAATAAAAAAATCTGGTCTGCAGGCTAAGCTCTAATAATAGGCAGGGGAGAGAGAGCGATAGAGGAGCCAGAGAGGAGAAGGAGAGCGGCAATGAATGCAGGCATTTCTCTAAGCCCCCTTTCTTTGGCATCATTCATGCTTTCTGGCCTTATCTAATTCCCATTTCCTCTCCCTCCCTCTCTCTCTCCTGATCATGCCATATCTTGCTGTTATAATTTGCGTGCCAAATAAGCGTATGTGCTACTTTGTTGTGGCAAAAAAAAAAAAAAAAACCAAAAAAAATCCGACACCAATGTTGCACAAATCGTGCAGTTCATCATCGTCAATAACATGCCACCAAATATGTGGCTTCCACATATTGTGGAATGATGGTGTTTCTGGTGATTACTTCAGACCTGAGGTCATTTGGAAATGTAGAGGAAAACAAGACAGAGACTTTCCAAAGAAAAATGAAAAAAAATTAACTTCGAAACATATTTTTTTCATCATAAAAACTTTGCTGAATTGACTTTTCACCATGGAAAATCTTAGCTGAATTGTTTTAAAACATTTTAAAATGCTTTAATTTATAAGAAAATTCGTTTAATTGATGTTCTCCCTTTAGAAAAAAACTTTGCTGAATGAGAAAATTTTTGAAACCTTGCTGAATTGACTTTTTCTTCGTTGAAACCTTGCTGAATTAGGTTTTCCAATACAAATACTTAGCTAAATTAGGTTTTCATGTTTCAAAACCTTGCTGAATTTGTTTTTTCCATCGACAAAATCTAGCTGAATTGGGGTTTTGTGTTGAAAAACTAGTCTAAAATTCTTTATTGTATGTAATAACTTAGCTGAATTGTGTTTTTATGAATAAAAATGTCGCTGAATTGGGTTTTTGTTCGTCAAAACCTACCTGAAGTGCGTTTTTCATCGACATAATCTAGCTGAATTGACTTTTTGTGTTGCAAAACTTGTCTAAAAGCCCATATTTTACTTAATAACTTTGTTGAATTGTCTTTTTATGAATAAAAACCTAACTGAATTGCGGTTTTGTGTTATTAAAACGTAGCTGAATTTATTTCTACCATAAAAAAATCCTTGCTGAATTTGGGTTCACTTTAGAAAATCCTGATAAATTGTATTTTGCTGAATAGGGTTTTCGTTTTGCAAAACCTAATTGGGGTTTTGTGTTATAAAATTTGAATGTATGTGTTTGCAAACCTTAGCTGAATTGGGTTCTTTTTCCTATAAAACCTTGCTAAATTAATTTTTTGTCCTAAAATGTAGCTGAATACTTTTTGTGCTAAAAGTTGGAATTGGTTTTTGTTTATCTTTTCTAAAACCTTGCTGAATTGAGTTTTTAACAAAAATAACTTTGCTGAAATAATTTTTTTCGGAAAAAAACTTGGCTGAATAGCCTTTACTCATGGAAAAAGCTAGTTTAATTTATTTTTTCTAGTAAATACCTTGCTGAATTGAGTTTTTCTAATGAAAACAACTTTGCTGAATTCAGTTTTACTTTGCTGAATTGTTTGTTTCTGTAAAAAACTTAGCTGAATAGTCGTTAACCATGGAAAATTTTATATATTTGGCTTTTTCGAAGAGAAAAACTTTGCTGAATTAAGTTTTTAACAAAAAAACTTTGTTGAATTAAAATTTTTCAGAAAAAAACTTGGCTGAATAGCCTTAAAGCATGGGAAAAGTTCATTTAATTTATTTTTTCCAGTAAAAACCTTGCTAAATTGAATTTTTCTAATGAAGCAACTTTGCTGAATTCTGTTTTACTTTGCTGAATTGTGTTTTTCTGTAAAAAAAGGAGAAAAACTTTGCTGAATTGAGTTTTTAACGAAAAAATTTTGCTGAATTGTGTTTTTCTGTAATAAACTTTGCTGAATAGTCCTTAACCATGGAAAAACTTAATTTATTTTGGTTTTTCGAACAGAAAAACGTTGCTGAATTGAATTTTCAACGAAAAAACTTTGCTGAATTGTATGTTTCTGTAAAAAACTTAGCTGAATAGTCGATAACCTTGGAAAAACGTAATTTATTTGGGGTTTTCGAAGAGAAAAACTTTGCTGAATTGAATTTTTAACGGAAAAACTTTGCTGAATTAATTTTTTTCTGCACAAAAACCTAGCTGAATAGTGGTTAACCATGGAAAAAATTAATTTATTTTAGTTTTTCGAACTAAACTAAAATAAATTAATGCTGAATTGAATTTGTCTAATGAAAAAACTTTGCTGAATTGTGGTTTACTTTGCTGAATTGTGTTTTTCTATGGAGAAAACTTAGCTGAATTGTTTATTTTGCTATGAATATTCTTTACTTTCGTTTTTTTCCGGGCCCTGCACATCGTCCTCTGGTCATTTAAACCAAAACTTGTCAATATTTTGTTGTTGTTCGTCTTCTTCTTCTTCTTTATGGCCTACACTTCATTAGTGCAACTTTAGACCTAAAGGCAATACATTTTGTTGTTCAATAACCCATAAATCATAACATTTCACTGTTCGCCACACACAATTACTGGCTGAAAGGCTGCATATAAACTCCTCCTCCTCCTCATGTCCCGACTTCCACCACCCTCCAAGTTGAGTTTTTGTTGGCCTGTCACATTTGGAATTTTAAGCTGGAGTTTTTTTTTTGTAGGTGCTGTGTTGAACCATTGAACAATGCAGATGATGAACGTACAGACTTGTAAGTAGGCATTAATACATGTTGCCAGTCGGGATGGCAGGGTGAGGTTGAAAAGGTCCACAGGTCTAGGCTGTGTTGTTGATGTTCGGTGTCGTCTATCTTTGCCAAACAATCAACATATGAGTCATGTTGAAATGCGGCAATATTGACATTGAAATATCTATATGAAGGATTTTTTACAACAACAACAACAATAGACGGCAACAACAACAAATGTTTTGTGTACTTTGTTTAAGAAAGCATCTCATGAATCTGCCGCAGTCGCCTCCTCCTCATCGTCGACTGTGAATTTGCCTTCGAAGGGGTCCATTCGTTGGTGGCTATGTGACATGGCCGTGACTTGCCCGTGACTACTGTAAAACGAACGAAATTCTTTAAACAAATTTATGTACGTTTTAATGTTTGACTGCAGCGGACATGTGTTGGTTGCAAGTTGTTGCAACCAATTCTTGTTGTTGTTGTTGTGGCAATTTTTTTCTTCTTCTTCTTCATTCAATGTCATGTTGAACGTTTGAATGGCATCTGCAATAAATTTCTATTTGATTTCCATGGCAAACATATTTTTATGCCAAAGAAGATGAAGAAGAAGAATACCATGCAAGCCTATGCATGCCATGGCATCCAAAAGCTAACACCAGAAAGCATTACCTAGCTAGACCACGGGATCAAACAAAGACTTCCTTGTTACGCCAGAGGCTAACACACAAATCTTTCCATTGAGGGAAAAGAGAGGGAGAGAGAACGGGAGGTAGGCACAGAGAGTTTGATATTAACTGCGATTTATTTATAACTTGTCTCCGAAGTTGATATGCCCCCATTGTAGCTGTTCGTATTGTCCTCGTGATGTTTGCTCAATTTATGTTGTTGATTATTTGATGTTGTTGTTTATTTGTTGTTGTTGTTTTTTGTTTTGTAATTTGATTCGGGCCACATGTAAATGCCAATTTTATTTAAATTGTTATACGAATTCACTGTTTTCTTTCCAAATGGCTGTCAAAAGAATTTTTAATTGACAGCTGATTGAAAAAAATCCCAAAAATTGTGGAAAACATCTATCAAACTTAGCTGAATAGATATTGTGAGCAATAAAATCATTGCTGAATTACTTTTCCAAATGAAAATCGTGGTAAATTTATTATGTCCATTAACAAAATGTAGCTGAATTAAAGTTTTAGATACAGGTACATTGCTGAATTGTTATTCCCGATATAAAATCTTTGCTGAATTGCATTTCCCCATTGAAACCTCTTGCTGAATTGCATTTTTCATTTAGAAAACATAGCTAAATTTAATATTTCACATGAAAAATGCTTGCTGAATAGAGTTTTGCCAATATTTTCATCGAAAAATATCGCTGAATTGTGTTATTCATGGAAAAAACTTTACTGAATTCATGTTTTTCATTAAAAATCATAGCTGAATTGCAATTTTCGTTATAAAAACTCCGCTGAATTAAGGTTTCCGGCAGAAAAATGTTACAGAATTCAGGTATTCATTACAAAAACGCTGCTGAATTGTGTCTATCATTGAAAAAACTTTGCTGAATTGAGTTTAACATTATAAGAATCAAGTAGAATGAGAATTTTCAATACAAAAGCTTAGCTGAATTGATGTTTTCATTGAAAAACTTTAGCTGAATTGCGTTTTTCATAATAAAACCGTATCTGAATTGATGTTTTCATAACAAAACCGTAGCTGAATTGTGGTTTTCATTATAAAAACGTGATTAAATTGTGTTTTTCTGTGAGGGAACTTAGCTGAGTTGCGTTTTTAATTACAAGATTTTAGCTGAGTTGAGGTTTTCATTAAAAAAAAAGAAAAAGAAAAGAAGAAAATCTTAGCTGAAGTGATTTTTCTGTCATAAAAACCTAACAAAATGTACTTATTCATTAGAAAAACATAGCTGAATTGGGGTTTTCATAAGAACAACTTAGCTGAATTGAGTTTTTTTATACGAAAATCATAGCTGAATTGAATTTCTGTCACATAAAGCTAACAAACGTAAGTGTTTCATTACAAAAACCTTGCTGAATTGTATTTTTCATAACACAAACCTTGCTGAATTGAGTTTTTCTTAAGAAAATGTTAGCTAAATTGAATTTTATGACAGAAAAATCTAACAAAATGTAATATTTCATTAGAAAATCTTAGCTGAATTGATTTTTCTGTCAGAAAATTCAAACAAAAGTGAGTGTTTCATTAAAAAAAACCTAGCTGAATTGAGTTTTCCGTTAATAAATCATAGCTGAATTGAGTTTTCTGTCATTAAACTCTAACAAAATGTAATTTTTCGTTGGAAAAACATATCTGAATTTGAGGTTCTATTAGAAAATGGAGCTGAATTAAGTTTTCCTTTAGAAGATCATTGCTGAATTGGGTTTTTCATTTGAAGAACATAACAAAATGTAGGTTTTCGTTACAAAACCTTAGCTGAATTGGGGTTTCTATAAGAAAAAAATTAGCTGAATTGGGTTTTCCACAAGAATTGGGGTTTCCATTAGAAAAATTTAGCTGAATTGGGTTTTTCATAAGAAAATCTTAGCTGAATTAAGTTTCTCTTTTGAAAAACCTAAGAAAATGTAGTTTTTCGAAACAAAACCTTGGGGGTTTCTTGAGAAAATCTTAGCTGAATTGGCTTTTCCATTAGAAAATCATAGCCGAAATGCGTTTTTTGTTTGAAAAATCTAACAAAATGGAGTTTTTCGTTATAAAACCTTAGCTGAATTGGGGTTTCCAATAGAGAAATCTAACAAAAAGTAATTTTTCGTCACAAAAGCTTTGCTGAATTGGTGTTTCCAATGGAAAAACGTAGCTAAATTGAGTTCTTCGTTTGAAAAACCTAAAAGTATGGAGTTTTTTGTTACAAAACCATAGCTGAATTGGGGTTTACGTTAGAAAAACTTAGCTGAATTGACTTTTTCCATTAAAAAACTTAACTGAATTGACTTTTCCATTAAAAAACTTAGCTAAATTGAGTTTTCTCTAACAAAATTTAGTTTTTCATAACAAAATCTTAGCTGAATTGGGTTTTCCATTAGAAAAACTTAGCTGAATTGATTTTTTCATAAGAAAATCTTAGCTGAATTGTGTTTTTCTTTAGAAAAAATTAGCTGAAATGAGTATTTCGTTTGAAAAACCTAACAACAAAGAGTATTTTGTTATAAAACCTTAGCTGAATTGGGTTTTACTGTAGAAAAACTTAGCTGAATTGGGGTATTCATTACAAAAACTTAGCTGAATTGAGTTGTTTGTTAAAAAAAATTTTTTTTCTTACTATTGATATTTTTTATGAACGAAAAAAATTAATGAATTTAATTTTTTTTCCAGAGAAAAAAATTTCTTTCGACTATTTTTTCCCTGTTTTTTCCGAACCCCATTGAAAAATCTAACGGTTCTGCTAAAGTAGTTAAACATTTTAGCCTTAACATATTTTTCGTGCTTATAATTGCATTTCGAAATGTGTGTGTGTTTATTTAACGAAACCATAAACAAATGGCATGAATTGCAAAAAAGTCAGCGATCTCCCTCTCTCCCGATGCTCCCAAGGCAGTTGAAGGTTGGAGTTTTTTTGCTCTATCCTTTTCTTCTTCTTTTCTGTTATTTTTCTTGTACATTTGCTTTAATGTGCAAAAACAAAAATACCATAAAATGCATTGCCCTTTTGAGGCTGTTAGAAGTTCGTAGCCAACAAAATTTTGCATAATTTTTGTTGTGTGTGTGTGTGTGTGCTCTCTCCCTTTCTCTCTCTCTTTCAACCAGCCAACCACCTAACCATCCAACCAGCTAACGCATTTAAACACTTGGAAAATGTTTAACTTCCGCCTTTTTGCAATGCAATGGGAAGGAGAGTGAAGAGGAGAGGGGAGAGGGAAAGGGAGAGGAAAACATTGGCCATGAGACCTTTTCTTTTCATTTTTTTGTTGTTCTATGAATGAATTTCATGAAAAGCCAGGGTTCACCATTGCCTTCGTGTTTCTACTTTAGACCAACAACAAATGTTTTTTGCTGTTGTTGTAAAGCACCTAGAACTTGACTCGAAGTTCCATGGAAATATTTTCCCTTTAACTTGATTATACATGCACGCGTTAAAAAAAATTTGCCAAAGCCAGTCAGCCAAGAGAACCAGGAGAAATATGGTTCTCATTGTTCTTGTTGTTGTTGCTATTGTTGTTGTGGCCATTAAACATCATGGGGCCCCCATACATAGATTTCTTATCAATTTCAAGACCATATACGGAGACATAGTCAACACCTGCTGTGAAAAAAATTTTCTTTCACATTCGGAAGAAGGGAAAAACTGCCAACACACACATGTACACATGCACACACACACACGTATACACTTTCACATATATTACGCACTTTTTTCCTGGGCAGTTCAATGATTTGTTTTCCCCTCCCCATAGGTGATGAGGCTTCTTTAATGGCCATGGATGGCGCCCTTTAATAGTTTCCCGGCAGAAAATTTCGATTTGATGGCTTTTCTAATGGAAAGGGTCTTGGGGACCCTGGGGACCATTGCAGCTGCATTACCAACTTACCTTTTATGAAAACTCCAAGAAGAAGCAGCAGAGAATGCCTTTTGCAGCCAGTCTTAGATTCTGTCCAGTTTGGCTCGAGCGAACTCCGCAAGGTGTCGGTGTCGCCAGTAATCAATTGATTCGAGTCTGTAATGATGGGGAGACAAAGAAAGAGAGAGAGAGAGAGTGAATGAGTGTGAGAGATATCAAACAAATGGAGTTAATAATAAAGTTAATTACTATGAATTATTATATGTGGAATTCTTTTGTTGCAGTTGTTATTGTTCTTGTCTGATCATGACGATGCTGCTGATTGGTTGGGTGAGATGACAAAGAAGAAGAAGACGCACTTCGCTATCTAGGAAGTGAAATCGTTAGGCGAGGAAATGTAATTTTTATTTATGACTTTCCATTATTGAAATGGAAAGAAGAAGAAGAAGACAAAAAGGGAATTAAGGGCAATGATTGGTCATGAATGGTTTTGATGGTCTTTAATGAGTTTTCAAACAAAGGGCTATTTTTTTTTAATTGAAGAAAAATACCGTTATTTTGGGGAAATGGAAAATGATCTATTAAACTCTACTGAATTGTGGTTTTCAAACAAAAAAAACTTAGCTGAATTGAAATTTTTTAAAAGGGAAACTTAGCTGAATTGAGATTTTCTACACGAAGACGTAGCTGAATTGCTGTTTCGAAAGGGAAACTTGACTGAATTGTGATTTTCAAACAAAAAATGTAGCTGAATTGGAAATTTTAAAAGGTAAACTTAGCTGAATTGGGATTTTCTATACAAAATTGTCGCTGAATTGCTTTTGTGAAAGGGAAACTTAGCTGAATCGTGGTTTTCGAAAGGGAATCTTAGCTGAATTGGGATTTTCTACACAAAAATGTAGCTGAATTGAAATTTTTAAAAGGGAAACTTAGCTGAATTGGGATTTTCTATACAAAAATGTCGCTGAATTGCTTTTTTTGAAAGGGAAACTTAGCTGAATTGAGGATTTCAAACAAAAAACTTAGCTGAATTGAAAATTTTAAAAGGGAAACTTAGCTAAATTGAGATTTTCTACACAAAAATGTAGCTGAATTGCGGTTTCGAAAGGGAAAATTAGCTGAATTGTGGTTTTCGAAAGGGAATCTTAGCTGAATTGGGATTTTCTACACAAAAATGTAGCTTAATTGAATTTTTTAAAATAAAACTTAGCTGAATTGGGATTTTCTACTCAAAAATGTCGCTGAATTGCTTTTTTGAAAGAGAAACTTAGCTGAATTGTGATTTTCAAACAAAAAACTTTGCTGAACTGTGGTTTTCAAAAGAAAATTGTAGCTGAATTGAGATTTTCTACACAAAATTGTAGCTGAATTGAAATTTTTAAAAGAGAAACTTAGCTGAATTGGGATTTTCCAAAGAAAATCTTAGCTGAATTATCGTTTTCGAATGAGAAAAATAGATGAATTGAGGTTTTTAATCGGAAAATTGTGCTGAATTGAGGATTTTCTAAGATATTTTTAACTGCATTGTATGCGTTTTTTTGTCGAAAATCTTTGCTGAATTGTCGTTTTCGAAAGTAAAGCCTAGCTTAATTTTGGTTTCCAACCAGAAAATTCTGCTTAATAGTAGTTTTCGATAGAAAATTTTAGCTGAATTGTAGTTTTTGAATGAAACACTTAGCTGAATTGTGGTTTTCAATCGAAACATTGTGGTTTTCAGATGGAATTCTTAGCTGAATTGTGGTTTTCGAATGAAAAACTTAGCTGAATTGTGGTTTCCAACCAGGAAATTGTGCTGAATTGTGGTTTTCGGAAGAAAATCTATGCTGAATTGAGGTTTGCGGTAGTAAATCTCAGCTGAATTAGGATTTTCAAAGGAATGTGCTTGCTGAATTGCAATTTTAGATATAAAATCATAGCTGAATTGTGATTTTCGATAGAAAACCTTAGCTGAATTGTGTGTTTTGAGTGAAAATCTTAGCTTAATTGAGTTTTCCAATCGGGAAATTGTGCTGAATTAAGATCTTTGCTGAATTGTGATTTTCGAATTATAAACATAACTGAATTGAGTTTTTCAATAAGGAAATTGTGCTGAATTGCGATTTTCGATAGAAACCCTTAGCTGAATTGTGTGTTTTGAGTGAAAATCTTAGCTTTATTGAGTTTTCCAATCAGGAAATTGTGCTGAATTAAGTTTTTTCATAAGGAAATTGTGCTGAATTAGTGTTTTCGAAGAAATCCCTGGCTGAATTGTAGTTTTCTGAAGTAAAATTTAGCTGAATTGAGTTTTTTCGAAGAAATTCTTAGCTGAATTGTGGTTTTCAAAAATAAAACATAGCTGAATAGATTTTTTTAGTAAGAAAACATTGCTGAATTATGTGTTTGCAAAGAAAACCGTAGTTTTTAAATTAATTTTTAATTTTTCTAAAGAAAAATCTTGATGAATTGAATATTTTTGTAGAAAAATTTTGCTAAATAGATTTTTTCGCCCACAAAAAGTAGCTGAATTGAATTTTTTGCCTCAAAAATTCTGCTGAATTGATTTTTTCTAAATAAAAATTTATCTGAATTGAGTTTTTCTTTGCTGAATTGAGTTTTTCGGTAGGAAAATGTAGCTGAATTGGTGTTTCCTTTAAAAAAACTTAGCTAACTTGCAGTTTTTCTAAAGAAACCCCGTGCTGATTTTGGCGTTACTCTAAGATAAGCCATTGTTGAACAATATTTGACTACATTAAATGTAGCTGAATTGAATCTTTCTATAAAAAAACTTGCTGAATATATATTTTTTACCAAAAAGCGGTGATGAAATGAATATTCCTAAAGAAAAATTGTTGCTGAATTGAAGATTTTGTTCAGAAAATGTTGCTGAATTAAGTTTGCCAGAAGAAAATTGTAGCTGAATTTAGGGATTCCCCAAGAAAAACTTTGCTGAATTGGGTTTAAGTGTCCTTCTATATACTAGATATCCGCTTCTGATGTCCACCTATTTGTGTGGAGATGTTCTTCCCATCTAGAGAAGAAATTTCATGTCTCGGAGAGTCATGAGAGGGGGTGAGAGAGAGAGAGTTGCTCTCTGAGAAATATTGTCGGAAATGTTGTCTAATAAAATCCTGAGAGTGATGGAGTGAGGTAGGTAGTGTGGGAGAGAGAGAGAGAGTGTGTGTTTTTCAGAGAGATGGAGAGTGTTGTTTTAGCCCTTGTGCTTTTGTCTTAAGTCTTTTGCTGTTGCTGGTGTGTTTACATGAATTTCTCTTAAAGCCATTGTGTGACGAGTTTGTTTCTTAAGTCTTTTGTTTTAATTCATTGATTTGTGATGTTTTTGTTAAATAAATTTACATTTTAAGCATATATTCCAATTCTAACAATTGATTTGATGTTTTAAAATGTTTGTGAGACAATTTATTGTCATCTCGGTATGTAAATGAGTTTTGTTTTTTTTATTTTATTTTATCTTATGGCCTTTCTTTTTTTGTTTAAACTTTATTGTAATTTAAATACGATTTATTTTGGAAATTTGATATGGTATGTCTGTAACGTTAGATGGGTCGTTTATAAAAAACAATGCTTTTTAATTTTATTTATAATTTATTTTTTTATTTTTTCTTTTTTTTTTTTGAATTTTTTTAATATTGATTTAAGGGCATTGTGAATGTTTTTGAATTTTTGATTTTTTTGAATATTTTTTATTTTTTTTTTTGATATTTTTTAAAGTACTGGGTATAAGGGGATTGTGGATATACCAAAAAAAAATTATTATTTTTTTAAGAATTTTTTTTTTAATTTTTTTTAATCCATTAATAATTTTTTTTTGAGGTGAGTGTAAAAGGAGGAATAAGGAACTAATTTTGGGATTTAAAAAATAAAGACTCAATAAATAATAAATTAAGACAAATTATCTATCATTTTTTTATACCCTCCACCATAGTATGGAGGGTATATTAGTTTTGTTTTTCCGTTTGTAACGCATCGAAATAATCATTTCCGACCCTATAAAGTATATATATTCTTGATCAGCGTAAAATTCTATGACGATCTAAGCATGTCCGTCTGTCCGTCTGTCTGTCTGTCTGTCTGTTGTAATCACTCTAGCGTCTAAACGAATTGAGATAGAGCCCCAAAATTTTGCATAGAGTCGTCTTTTGTCTGCAGGCAGGTCAAGTTCGATGATGGGCTATATCGGTCCACGTTTAGGCATAGCTCCCATATAAGGGTACCTCCCATTTTTCGGTATTTTGAAGTTCTTAAGCGTGTTTTTCAACCGAATTCGCTGAAATTTGGTACATTGGGTTCTTATTGGGTACTAAATGCCTCCACAAAAAATTATTAGTGTAGGTCCATTTTTCTGGTAGCCCCCATATAACGGTACCTCCTAATTTTCGGTATTTTGAGGTTCTTGAGCGCGTTTTTCAACCGAATTAGCTGAAATTTGGTACATTGGGTTCTTATTGGGTACCAAATATCCCTACTAAAAATTATATATATAGGTCCACTTTTTCTGGTAGCCCCCATATAAGGGTACCTCCCCATATCCAGTTTTTGGGGGGTTCTGACCGTAGTTTTTCACCGAATTGGCTGAAATTCGGTACTTTGAGTTCTTATTGGGTAGCAAATCTTTGTACTAAAAATTATAAATATAGGTCAATTTTTTCGGGTGGCCCCCATATAAGGGTACCCCCCAATATTCGGTATTTTAGGGATCTTGAGCGCGGTTTTCAACCGAATTCGCTGAAATTTGGTACATGGGGTTCTTATTGGGTACCAAATTTCCCCTCTAAAAACTATAAATATAGGTCCACTTTTTCTGGTAGCCCCCATATAAGGGTACCTCCCAATTTCCAGTTTTTGGGGGGTTTTGGCCGGATTTTTTCACCTAATTGACTGTAATTTAGTAATTTGAGTTCTTATTGGGTAGCAAATCTCTTCACAAAAAATTATAAATATAGGTCAATTTTTTCGGGTAGCCCCCATATAAGGGTACCCCCGTTTTTCGATATTTTGAGGTTCTTGAGCGCGTTTTTCAACCGAATTCGCTGAAATTTGGTAATTAGTAGTCGTATATGGTAACAAATCTCCCCACCAAAAATTATTAATATTCACCGCTTTTTAGGGGTAGTCCCCATATAACCCCCTTTTTTATATTAAAATAGTTTACTGATTTGTTCCGTGTGTTGCGGTTGGGTAGTCGTTACGGGGAATAGTCAAAGACTATTTAGCCATCTGTTGTAAGCATTCCGCCTTCTAAAGATATTGTGATAAAAAAACTCAAACATGATAATAATGAAATATATCGGCAGACATTTAGGCATATCCTCAATATCGTGATACCTCCTGAAGGAAAGAATTGAGATAAACAATTAAAATATTTGGTTCAAAATTGGCATATACCGGTCATTAATTAGGCATAGCCCTCATATGATGATATCCCCAAATATTCACTATTTCCTACACTATGTAATCATTACCTCATATAACTTTGTAATCTAAATTACAGTAGTTTGAGGATTTCATACTCTACAATGCGTTATAAATATCAGTCCACTTTTTGGATCATACAGATTTTAGGAAAAATCCCCATTAAAAATTGCCGAAGTTTGTATTTAATGTACATAATGGTTTACATAAATCGGTATTATCGGCATGTGCCCACTTTTTGGTATGTTCCCTATATTTTCATTGCATGTATCTGTCAGTATAACAATGGTGGAGGGTATCCAAAGTTCGGCCCGGCCGAACTTAACGCTTTTTCACTTGTTGTAATTAACAAAGATCTCATGCCAAGCTCTCCTTGAATTTCCTCAAATGTGGTTGAATGGAAACCAGCGGGAAAGTGGAGGGGGGTAATGAGGAATAATTTGTTTCCAGCTTCCTTGCAAAGGGGGGTATTACATTACCATGATCTTTTTTTTGTTTTAGCTATTTGTTGTTGTTGGGTTTTCTTCTTCTTCTTGTTCTCCTCCTTATTTTGGATTACAACAATTTGTGGCCAAAGGCCTTTTTTTGGGCAGATGGGTGTTGGTATGGAATATTTGGCCTTAATTGTCTTGAAATGAAATGGCTGAGGAATGCTTGAGGTTGAGGAGAAGGCCTGGGGGTTGAGGGAAGGGGGTATGGGATTCGGATCATGTGTAAATATATGGTTTTCTAGCCTCTGCAATTCTTAAATCATGTTCAACACTCTATGCGATCTTGGCAGCATCTTAGATGCATCTTGGTGCTTGGTGTTGTTCTGGCTTTGCCTAGGTGTGTGTGTGTGTCTGTGTGTGTGTATTGGCTTCGGCTACTGCCATTAAATACCATTATTATTGAATAACGAGTATCACAGTCAAGTAAATTATATGCCGTTATTTGTATAGGAAAACCAACTGCCCTGGCCAGGCCATATCAAACCCAAGCAGTGAAGCCAAGAGAAATCTAAAAGAATTCCCGGGCAGGTAATACCGGCTGACTATGCTACCTTACAAACAATTCTGGCATTCTTTGTGGAGTTTTTTGTTATTGTTGTTGTTGGTTCTTGTTTTCTGAAACCTTGTAATGGGAGCATGCAACCACTGGCATTGGGGCTATATCATTAGTCAACAAGTCATCGAAGAGCAAAAAAGCAATTGTGCTTTACTGCCGGGATTGGTTTGAAGACCCACAGATTTGGTTTTTTACAACACATCAGGCCGTCAGTTAGCCAGTCCGTCACTCACACAGCTGCCTTTACGAGGCAGTCAGTTAGTCAGTCAGTCATCCCGAATGTCAGGCCAAGGCGTTCCGTTTGCTATTAAAATTTTTTAAGTGGCAACATTTGTATGCTTAGCGCGGCTAAATTAAGAGCATCATCTGGATTTTGCTGTTGCAACTGAGCTGAGCTGTTTGCAGCTGAAGAAGATGATGTTGTTAGAATGCCAGCAACTCAAAAAATCATACAGCACAACAACAACAACACCTCTATGAAAAGCTAATCATCATCCTGGGCAATTTACTGGCTTGGGCAGAACTGGAAACCAAATCTGCTTCTTGAAGATTAAATCTTTATTTTCTTTTTCAGCTAACATTGGTAACAGGAGACAACAGGCGTTCAACAACAACAACATGTTGTAACTTAGAGCTCCAGCTTGACTTTATTAAAACCAAATTGCCACAACAACAACAATTGTTCAAATGGAGAAAAAATGGATGATGATTATGTTGTTAGACAAGTTGTATGGTTTACAAGAAAAAAAGAAAAAAAAAAAAAACAGAAGAAGAAGAAGAAGAAGTAGAAAAAAATTCGAAAAAAGAAATTGGTTTGCTACTCTTCAATAGCTGCAGTAGCTATGAAAAAAGTTTCGAGTTTTTTTTTTCTATTGGCAATTTTCTTTACAGCTGTCTGAAAGCAAGCACAACAGCAGCAGCAGCTAACATTTCTAGCAGAGATTATTTTCCAAAACCCATAACCATAGAACAGGTGGAACCGGCCAAACACAACAGATATTTTCTTGTTCGTACTTCTCCTCCACTCCCCTCCCCTCTCTAACAAATCAATGGAAATTCTCTAAGAAAAATATTTGTCTATAATTAACTGAGAGGTATTAGAAATAAAAAACTGAAAAAAAAATCCAAAGAAAAAAATTTAATTCCTTTTAAACTCCTTAGTGTCACGGTCAATGGACGTGGACGTGACATTTGAATGACACGGAAAATGGTAACCTCTCTTTGTAATCGGAAATTATTGAAATTTCGAAAATGTGACAGCCAAGGATGATGAGATGAAAAAAGGAAACAATTTCCCATACGCCTCTAAATAGTTGATAATGACATATTTCACAGATTGCCTGTTTCGGTCTTAAGTCTTTTGTTTTTGCAACAATGTAAACATTTCTTAAATTTAAGAAGAAGAAGAAAAAAAAACATCTGTCACGTGATAAAAAAAAACTTACTCAGGAAAAAGTCGATTTTTTAGAAAAAAAAAATTTTAAAAAAAATTTAGAAAAAAAATTCTCCTTCAAGGTTTGTGTCTTAAGTCTTTTGTTTGGAAAACAAGAAAAATCATTTTTTTTTTAAATTATAAAAACAAAAATAAAAATAAAAACCAGTAAAGAAAATAGTAAAGTCGGACTGGGCCGACTCTATGATACCCTTCACCACTTTGGGTATATTCTGCATATGTATCGTAACAGACGTCGGTTTTTCGATAGAACAAAACGTGAAACGATGAAAGTATATATAGGAGCTATGTGTAAAACTGAACCGATTTTCACGAAACTTAGCACACATCATTCTAGACTTAATTCAGTGCGTTATACAAAATTTCGTGCAAATCGAGAGGTATATAGGGACTTTGGTGCACCATTAACATTAAATCGGACGAAAATATATATAAGAGCTATATCTAAATCTGAACCGATTTTCTCCAAACTTGGCACACATCATTCTGAACCTAATTCAGTACGCTATGACAAATTTCGTGCAAATCGAGAGGTATATAGGGACTTTGGTGCACCATTTACCTAAAATCGGACGAAAATATATATGGGAGCTATATCTAAATCTGGACCGATTTTCACGAAACTAAGCAGACATCATTATAGACTTAATTCATTACGCTATGACAAATTTCATGCAAATCGAAAGATATATAGGGACTTTGCTGCACCATTTACCTTAAATCGGACGAAAATATATATGGGAGCTATATCTAAATCTGAACCGATTTTCATGAAATTTAACACACATCGTTCTAGGCTCAATTCAGTACGCTATGCCAAATTTCATGCAAATTGAAAGATATATAGGGACTTTGGTGCACCATTTACCTTAAATCGGACGAAAATATATATGGGAGCTATATCTAAATCTGAACCGATTTTGAAGAAATTTAACACACATCATTTTATACCTAAATCATTACCCTGTGCCAAATTTCGTGCAAATCGAAGGATATATAGGGACTTTGGTGCACCATTTACCTTAAATCGGACGAAAATATATATAAGAGCTATATCTAAATCTGAACCGATTTTCACGAAACTAAGCACACATCATTCTAGGCTTAATTCAGTACGCTGTACCAAATTTCATGCAAATCGAAAGATATATAGGGACTTTGGTACACCATTTACCTTAAATCGGATGAAAATATATGGGAGCTATATCTAAATCTGAACCGATTTTTACGAAACTTAGCACACATCATTATAGGCTCAATTCAGTCCGCTGTGTCAAATTTCGTGCAAATCGAAAGACATTTAGGGACTTTGAGGCACCATTTACCTTAAATCGGACGAAACTATATATGTGAGCTATATCTAAATCTGAACCGATTTTGAAGAAATTTAACACACATCATTTAATACCTAAATCATTACCCTGTGCCAAATTTCGTGCAAATCGAAAGATATATAGGGACTTTGGTACAATATTTACCTTAAATCGGACGAAAATATATATGGGAGCTATATATAAATCTAAACCGATTTTCACGAAATTTAGCACACATCATTCTAGGCTCAAGTCAGTATGCTGTGCCAAATTTCGTGAAAATCGAAAGATATTTAGGGACTTTGGTGCACCATTTACATAAAATCGGACGAAACTATATATGGGAGATATATCTAAATCTGAACCGATTTTCACGAAACTTGACACACACCATTTTAGACCTAATTCAGAACGCTATGCCAAATTTTGTGCAGATCGAAGGATATATAGGGACTTTGGCGCACCATTTAACTTAAATCGGCCGAAAATATATACGGGAGCTATATCTAAATCTGAACCGATTTTAACGAATCTTAGCAGACATCACTACAGGTTCTATTCAGTACGCTGTACCAAATATCGTGCAAATCGAAAGAAATATAGGAATTTGGTGCACCATTTACCTTAAATCGGACGAAAATATATATGGGAGCTATATCTAAATCTGAACCGATTTTCACGAAACATGGCACACATCACTTCAGGCGCAACACAGTACGCTATGCCAATTTTTGTGCAGATCGAAAGACATTTATGGACTTTGGTGCACCATTCACATAAAATCGGACAGAACTATATATGGGAGCTATATCTAAATCTGGACCGATTTTCTCGAAACTTGGCATACATCATTATAGACCTAAATGATTAGGCTGTACCAAATTTCGTGCAAATCGAAAGATATATAGGGACCGTTTACATTAAATCGGTAAAATATATATATGGGAGCTATATCTAAATCTGAACCGATTTTTCCCAATTTCAATAGGGATCGTCCTTGGGCCGAATAAGTGACCTATGCCAAATTTCATCCAATTCGGGTCATAAATGCGATCTGTACTTTGTTTACAATTTAACATGCACAGACAGACAGACGGACGGACGGACATGCATAAATCGACTTAGAAAGTGATTCTATGCATATTCTCAAAGGGAACCATGTGTCTATCTCGTTTCCTTTTGCCTGTTACAAACATATGCACAAAGACTTAATACCCTGTACCACAGTGTGGTGAAGGGTATAAAAATATATTTTCCACGTTTGTGTCTTAAGTCTTTTGTTTGGAAAATAAAATAAATATTTTTATTTGATAAAAAAATTCACTTGAGAGTATATAAGAAACCATATGACGTAAAAAAATAAAAAAAATATATTTTGCCCACGCTTGTGTCTTAAGTCTTTTGTATCGGTTTGCCTTAATATCGAATTTTTTTTTTATAAAAATTTACATATTTTTTTTTTTAAATATTTAATAAAGAAAAGGTATTTTGGAGAATCTTCTACAGATTTTATGTTTTTTTTTCTAATAGTTTTTTTTTGCCTTTTCATTTCTTTCCTCCCTGTAACTATTGTTGGCTAACGATTGAGTTCGTAGCTCATTAAGAACAGGAAATGCAGAATAATGCGGAATGGACGTACGTAAGAGCGATGGATGGATGCAGAATGATTTTGTGGTCATTTTTCCCACATTCCACAGCTTTGCAAAATAAATAAATAAAAATAAAATCTGTCTGAGATATTTTACTTACGTCTGTACAATGAATTTTAAAGTTCGGCAGAAAAAGAGATAATTACCTAGAAAGAGAGAGAGAGAGAGAGAGAGAGAGAGAGAGAGAAAAATTAATAAGTAACCATTAATAAGAAACTTGATTTAATTAAAAAAAAATTTTTTTTTCCATTATTGTAAAACTTTGCTTTATTATCAGGTCTTAAAAGCATTATAAAAATAATACACTACACCCCTCCGTCATATAGTCAGCTTCTTCTTCTTTTTTATGATATCTAACAAAAATTTTACAATACCATCACTAAAATGCCATTTACCCCATCAGCAAAGCAATTTTCAAAGTCTTATCTTTTGTTGGAAAACTACAAAAACAACAACAACAAAAACTGAATTACTGCAATTTCTTTGGAAACCAAAAAAAAAAAAAAAAAAAAATACAACCTAAAAGTTAACCCTTTGAACAGCATAAAATGTTGCAAAATGCCTGCGGGAAAGTCAAGACACCAACACACACACACACCAACCCGACCAGAAAAAATTCCATAGAAAATAAACACTTTGGTCACACAAAAGGCCAGCGAGAAGTTAAGGCGACCCGTAACAATAACTGCAGCATGAAGAACAATGGAAAAAGAGTTGAACAAAAAACACAACAACAACAACTCGTTGCTTGTAAAACAATAACAATATTTTAGCACAATAGACAAGTTCCGAACATGTAAACGAAATGTTAGAAAAGTGCTTTAGAAAAGTGTGGCCAGAAAAGTTGTAACGATAACACCCGGGTTAGTTGATCGTTTATGGGTATTGGTGGGGAGGGGAGGGGAGAGGGAGCCAGGGCATTCACAGTAGTACAGTAGTTGCTTGAACATGAACAACAACGTGAAGAAAAAAAAAACTAACACATTTTTGAAAACATGAAAATTGTAATAACAGTCGTACAAGCAACCACCAAGAGCACAGAGTAAGCCCAGGTTGACTGAATGGTTGTTCCATACCATGTTGAGCCATGGATTTTTTTGTTTCTCTGTACTAAGCCTAGGGTCTAACAATTAGAACATTTTTACATTGAAGTTAACAAACGTGGCTACCAGGGAGCACGCAACAACATCTTGTAAATAGAGAAAGAGAGAGAGGGCTGCTTAATACCAGCATGTTTTTTTGTCATGATTGGCCTCTCTGAGCTTTTGAACTCTGACAAATACATTTTTGGTTAATTTAACGAAAATAACAAAAAGAGATCCATTTTTCTGTGGTCTGTCAGAGGCAATAGAAAAAAATCTTGAAAACTAACAGCAGATTTTTTTACTACCAAACCCATAAAATAGATAATTTTAGATGCAAAAAAAAAAAAAAAAATAGAAATGCCACAACCCTTAAAATAGATTAATAATCTATTTATTTTAATATTTAGAGGTATATAATTTTTAGAATATTATTTTTTTTAATTAATTATTAATAAAAAAAAGTTTTTTGAAAATATTTTTAACCAAAGAAATATCAATTTTGTTTCTTAAAATACTATATTTTTTAATTAACTAAAAATTTATTTTTCTCTCTCTGAGAGCAAAACAATCAATATCACCATAATTTCAGGTTCGTTGCTTAAGTCTTTTGATAATTTCCTCTACATTGAAAAGGAATTCCAATTGGAAATCTTATTCTCATGTGATGTGATTTAATTGAAACAGAGAGAAAGAGAGGGAGTATTTCAAGAGCTTTTAACGAGTGTTAAATTAAATAACGTTTGTCGCTTAAGTCTTTTTCGATGAAGAGCAAGCAAATGAAGTTAAATTGTCAATTGTTATTTTAAATTGCCTGTAACTTTGGTAAAAATTATCGCATTGAAGTGAAATAAAAAGTAATGTGAAGTGAAAAATATATTTTTTTTTCAAAATTGAAAATAAAAAAAAAATAAAGAATTTTTTTTTCAAAATTTAAAAAAAAATTAAATATAAAAAAATTACTTTGATTTTTTTTATTTCCAATTTTGAAAAAAAAAAAATTTTATTTTCAAATTTGAAAAAAAATAATTTATTTTCAATTCACAATATTTTTTTATTTCACTTCAATGTGATAATTTTTACCAAAGTTACAATTAATTTAAAATAATCAATCAATATCACCACCATTTCAGGTTCGTTGCTTAAGTCTTTTGATCATTTCCTCTGCATTGAAAAGGAATTCCAATTGGAAATCTCATTTTAATGTGATGTGATTTCATTGATGCAGAGAGAAAGAGAGGGAGTATTTCAAGAGCTTTTAACGAGGGTTAAATTAAATGACGTTTGTCGCTTAAGTCTTTTTCGATAAATTGTCGAATATTATTTTAAATTGCCTGTAACTTTGGTAAAAATGATCGCATTGAAGTGAAATAAGAAATGTTGTGAAGTGAAACAAATATTTTAAAATAATTTTTACAAAAAAGAGAAATAAAAAAATATTTTTTTAAATTTTTTAAATTTATTTTTTTCGAGATTTAAAAAAAATATGAGTGAAAAATATTATCACATTAAAGTCAAATAAAAATATTTCAACGTGAAAAAATTTTTAAATATTTTTTTTTTGTCCAAATTAACAATAAAATAAATTCAAAAATATTTTTTTTTTCAGAAATGTACGAAATGATGTGTAAAAAAATATTTTTTCCCATTTAAAAAAAAAATATCAACAAATCTTTCTACATATTTTTCAAGATAAAAATTGAAATAATATTTTTATTTAAATATAAAAGCAAATTTTTGGAAAAAATTCAAAAAAAAAATTTTTTTTTTAAAAAAAAAATGATTGGTTAAAAATCTTTTTTCCCAAAAAAAAAAAAAAAAAAAAAAAATGTTTTTAAAATAAAAAAGAAAAAGATTTTTGGAAAAGTTTAGATTTTTTTTGCTTTTGATATTTTTATAACAAAAGGCTTAAAATACAAACAAAATTGCCACCACATTACATGCTTTTTTTTAACATGAAAATTTAAACTATTTCCCATTACTTCACCTCCCACTCCTCTCGCATATAATTGTATTGTTATATTTCATTCACTTTCTTTGCCATTCTGTTGTGGCCACAATCAAACCACAAAAAAATAATCCGATAATGTAGTTCACCTGTTCGCTTGTCGCTTTGTCATCGGGGTAATGGATATTTCGCACACTCCAAAAACACACTTTCTATTGTAATTACCCCCTCCACCTACAGAGCCTCTGTGATTTCTTGTTGTAGCAGATAGGCAAATAACAAAAAAAGAAACTAGAACCCCCAGACATTACAAGGCACATTTTCTAATTGACAATAATGTAAAAAAAAAAAGAAAGACTTGAGAGAAAAAAAGACAACTGGGTGCCAATTGTTTGGTTTTTTTATGGGAAATGAGAATTGGGTTTTTCTTTAGAAGGTGTAGAGAGAGTGAAAAAATGTAGCAGCCACAATGGGTGTTTCGTTTTAATAACCTCAAATTAAAAAAAAAAATGAAAAACGTAAACTGGGGCACATTAAATTTACTTGAAATAATTATTTCAAGATTGTTTTTTTTAAATGACAAAATTTTTCGTTTGAAAAAAAATGTAATGAAAAAAAAAAAAAAAAAATATTTTTTAGACAAAATATTTTTTTGAAAAAAATAAATTTTTTAGAAAAATATTTTTTTAAGTCGTAGATTTTTAGAAAAATATTTTTTTTTTAAAAAAAAAAATTTTAAAAAATATTTTTTTTTAAAAAAAAAAAAATATTTTTTTTATTTTTTTCATTACAATTTTTTTCAAACGAAAAATTGTTTTTATTATGAAAAATTATTTCAAAATTTTTTTTGGGTAAAATTTTTTTTTAAAGTACTATTAAAAAAAAGATATTTTCTTATAAATCATGGAAAAATAAATTTTTTTTTTGTTAAAAAATTTAATTTTTTTTTTATTTTTTTCCTAAAAAATATTTCTATAAAATATGAAAAAAAAAGATTTTTTTCAATAAAAACAAAGAAAATCAGTTTCTTATAAATTTTAATTAAATCAAAAGAAAGTCTTTTGTTTTTAGAATATTTTGTTTTTTCTAAACATTTAAAATTTTAGAAAATTTTTTTTTTTTTTGAAAAAAAAAATTTTTTTTTTAAATATTTTTTTTTTTTTTAAAAAAAAATTTTTTTGGGTAAAAAATTTTTCTTTAAGTACTTTTAAAAAAAGATATTTTTTTATAAATCATTGAAGAATAAATATTTTTTTTTTGTTAAAAAATTACATTTTTTTTATTTTTTCCTAAAAAATATTTCTATAAAATATGAAAAAAAAAACGATTTTTTTCAATAAAAACAAAGAAAATCAGTTTCTCAAAAATTTTAATTAAATCAAAAGAAAGTCTTTTGTTTTTAGAATATTTTGTTTTTTTTTTCTAAACAGGCAAACTACTAACCCAGAAAAAAACAACCCAAATCAAAACAAAAAACGGTTTAAGAAAAATTAGTTTAACAATGCTAATGATTAAGCCGTTAGATTATCAAAAAAAAAAAACCGTAAGCCATAAACATTTCAAAAGCCCAACAAACAGAATTCAAAGAAAACAAGACAACACACGAAAATATGGTAAGAGGCTAAAGCAGAAAAAAACACTTCAAAACCCCCTCCAAGATTCTCTGAATGAAAAAACAAAAACAAACAAAGAAGTGTTACAAAAAACCGTTAAATAACACCCCAAAATAAGTGGATGCCTAGTTTTTTTGTTTTGTTTTGGAATTTCGTTTTCATTTTCAGTTCAAAAACACTTTCGAATTCAGAACAGCTCTACAATTTGAATTTAGAAACAAAAGGAGAAAAAACAAACAAAACAACCAACCAAAACAATGAAAAAAGATAACCCAAAAAAACTGCCTGATCATCATAAAACAATTCCAAAATTACAACAACAATAACAAATAAACAAAACAAAAATAGATTTGTAATTTTCAACACTTGTTATTGGTTGGCCTAAGCCCCCAAATTGAGATTAATAAACATTTTTTTTTGATTACTCATCATTGCCACAAATTTATTTCACTTTCGTACAATGTAATTCACACACAACAAGTGTTTTCGTTCGCTAAGCCTCTTCTTCTTCTTTATTATTAAGTGGTAGTGGGGGGCTTAAGGCTAATTATGTTTGAATATGCTGTAATTAAGGCATAAAATCGCTTTATGTAGAGATGTATAAGCTTGGATTTTTATACCTATCATGTTT
The DNA here is from genome assembly GCF_032173495.1 of Musca vetustissima. Taxonomy (NCBI): domain Eukaryota; kingdom Metazoa; phylum Arthropoda; class Insecta; order Diptera; family Muscidae; genus Musca; species Musca vetustissima. Next base: position 82,577 of record NW_026877911.1, on the reverse strand, counting down.
GTGGCTTAAGTCTTTTTATTTATTTTAATTTTTTTTGACTCATCATAAGGAAGGAATTGTATTTTTTATTCACAAGAATTGAGAGAAAGTATTTTCTTTGTTTTTGCTCTGTTATCACAACAATCCAATCATGTTGGCTGCTTAAGTCTATTTTTTTAATTTTAATTCACTGAGAAGATCGGTCTTTTCAAAAGCCTGAACAGTTTTTGCAAACCATTTCAAGTTCATTGCTTAAGTCTTTTGAATTTTAATTCTTGCAAGAAAAGAAAAAAAAAATAACAGTAGCATCAGAGATAACAATATTTGATTATTCCCTTTCCTTCTCTGCAAAGTAACATTATCAAGCATTTCATGTTCGTTGCTTAAGTCTTTTTGAATCATGACTCTTTTTGATTTAAATCAACTCTCTCTTTCTCTCACTCCCTCTGAGAACAAACCAATTGCTATTAACCATTTCACGTTCGTTGCTTAAGTCTTTTTGAATCATGACTCTTTTTGATTTAAATCGACTCTCTCTCTCTCACTCCCTCTGAGAACAAACCAATTGCTATTTGCCATTTCATGTTCGTTGCTTAAGTCTTTTTGTTGATTTCCATGCATTGAGTGGGGAATTCTAATTGGAAAATGATATTCTCATGAAATGCTTTCATTGTGACATAGGGAGAAAGAGAGTAAGCTCTTATCACTCCAATTAGCAAATTTTAGCAAAAAAAAAAAAAATTCAATAAAAAATTGAAATAAAAAAAAAAAAAAAAAATAAAAGAACTTTGGAAGCCAAAAAAAAAAAAATAAATAAATAAATAAAAAAAAAATAAAATAAAAAAAAATTGAAATAAAAAAAATAAAAAAAAACTTTGGAAGCAAAATTTGGACAAAAAATTATTTAAAAAAAAATACATAAAATTAAAAAAAAAATAAAAATGAAAAAAATAAATTGCATAGATGAAATATTTTTTAATGAAAAATATTTTAATGCGATTTTTTTCAAACATTTTTTTAATAAATGAAAATAAATAAAAAATGTTAAAAAAATCTAAAAAAAAAATTAAAAATCCAGTCGTTGGTACAAACATGGTTTTAAACACCCTACGATTGTATTAGGCATTAAAAGTATATATTTCATTTAATCCAAGACTTTTTAAAGAACATTAAAAAAATCAAGGCATGGCTATAAAAATATGTTTTTAAAAAATCCAACTAATTTTAATTATTTTTAAATATATGTCTTAGAAAAAATACTTTTATTTAGGGACTTCGCATTTTTTTTAATTTTTTAAACCCTTCCTTTTGGTGAAAATCAAATCAAAACAATTAGAACAATCTAATTTAAACATCAATCTTGATATACCCCAGCCCTCAATTGCAATTTAAGCTTCTAATGGTGCTAAAAAAATTAAAATAATGATTCAGCTCAACCCCCTGCCCTTCCGCTAAGTGCATCATTTAACTCTTTGATGGACAACATTTGATGGATGATTTAATTTTGATAAATTACCATTGTTTAAATGCTGAAGAGGAGGGAGGGGGGTTTTTATGGCCACATTTTAACGGTTCATTTATCAGTGAAACGAACAATTACCAAAGCTATTACCTCTGGCAAGCATATCAACTAAATCTCAAAGACATTTAAATTAAAACTAAAGAAGAAAAGAAAGAAAAAAACTATAGTTTCACACAAACATGATGACTAGACTTTCCAAAAAAGAAAAAAAAAGAATTTCTCAAAAAAAAAAAAAAAACATGACCACATCACGAACAAAAACTCAATTTAAGAGAAATTAAGGTCAATTGTAACAAAAACAAATGAACACACATGCACACACATGCTGGCAGACAATCATATATGCATTGTAGAACCTTCGCCTCACAAAGAGCCCAGTTGAATTGAAATGCATTGCAAGTAATGAACCAAAAAAACAACAACAACAAAACAAGAACTAACCTAAGTTACAAACACAGCATTTACGTGATGTCTGTCGTATGCCTCGTATGGAAAGTAAAATTGTTTTTTGAATGCACAAACAAACTCATTAATTAACTTCTAGTCTTAAAAAAAAATATAAAATGCACACCTCAAGCGAAAGTAATAAATTCCAATGGTTTTGTGAATGACAAAAATTAAAACTAGTTTGAAAAAAAAAAAAATAGTGAAGTGTCTGAGAGACAAAAAAGGGGTTTGGCACAACTTGTAAATGTAAAAATATTTTATTGATTTCTATTATTTGCTATAATAAATTGCGGATATTTTCCTGGTTACCACAGCAAACAGGTTTGTTTTCTAAGTCTTTTGTTAAGTGTTAAATAACAAATATTATTGCAGAAATATTTTTTTAAAAAAATCACTTACTTTATAGGGACCTTAAAAAACTATTTCCAAAGAAACTACCTTAAAACGATCTATTTCCAAAGTGGGACCTTAAATATTTTCAAAAAAACCACGCTTTGGTTGGATGTCTAAAAAATATTTTTAAAATATCCATACCTAGAATAGGCCTTAAAAATATTTTTAAATATTATTGGGGCCTTAACAACTTGTGTGGACATTTAAAAATACTTTTTTTTTAAATCCACGACAAATTTATTTTTCAAAAGTTCATGCCTAAAATAAGGCTTTAAAAATGTTATTTAAATCCCCCCACTTTTATTTTTGGACCTTAAAAAATATTTTTAAAAAAATTGGTTAACTAAGTCTTTAGATCGAAAATAAATTCGCCATTAGAAAAATCTTCTTTATTCCCTTTACAATCAATATTTTACTTTGAGAATAACCCCTGGATTCCTTGCTTAAAATATCCGTTCAAGTTTGTGTCTTAAGTCTTTTCTTTTCTATCAATTAGAAATCTCTCACAGATATAAAATGGCTTTTTGTGAGTGGCTCTCCCTCTCTCTCTTCCATTCACTCTCTTTGTATCACTGCTGTTGTGATTAATTTCGCGTTTGTGTCTTAAGTCTTTATTTCCATTTGGTGTTGAAATCCTAATTAGAATTTATTGGAGAGAATTGTTTTCGCTCTCTCTTTGCTCTATATGGTATGTAAAGGCTTACAATGATTGTAAGCAAAATATCTTATTGGATATTCTCATTAGAAATGCTGTTATGATCATGATTTCTCACTGTATGTGCTTCTTTCTTAAGTCTTTTATTGAGAAACAATGTGAAATATTAATGGAATGAATATTTATGGGAAATTAAAATAAAAAAATAATGATGAAAAATTAAAAAAAATTAAAATTAAAAAAAAATAATAAATTAATTAAATAAAAAAATAAATAAAATAAAAATTAATTTGAAGAAAAAAATGGCACAAAATTAAAAAAAAAATAATAATGATAAAAAAATTTGAAAAAAATTAAAATTACAAAAAAAAAATAAATTAAATAAAAAAAATAATAAAAAATGATAACGCAAAAAATAATTTGAATAAAAAAATTGATGCAAAAATAGAAAATTCTGTATTTTTTCTTTTGTTGTGAAACAATGCGAAATATTAATGGAATATTTTTTTAGTAAATAATGATAAAAAAATTTGAAAAAATTAAATTAAACAAAAAAAATTGAAAGAAATTATTTTAATAAAAATTGTTTCCGAAATTGAGAATTTTGTATTTTTAAATTAAAAAAAAAAAAATTAAATAAAAACAATAATTTTAGTATTTTTAAAAGCTTGGAGATTTGTCTAAATTTAAATTAAAAAAATAATGATGAAAAATTGAAAAAAATTAAAATTAAAAAAAAAATAAATAAAATAAAAAATTTGAAAAAATTTAAATTACAAAAAAAAAAAAAATAAATTAAATTAAATAAAAAAAAAAAATAAAAAATGATAACGCAAAAAATAATTTGAATAAAAAATTGATGCAAAAATAGAAAATTCGGTATTTTTTCTTTTGTTGTGAAACAAATGGGAAATGTTAATGGAATATTTTTTTTAGTAAATAATGATAAAAAATTTGAAAAAAAATAAATTAAAAAAAAAATTAAAACAAATTATTTTAATAAAAATTGTTTCCGAAATTGAAAATTTTGTATTTTTTTTAATTAAAAAAAAATTGAAATAAAAACAATAATTTTAGTATTTTTAAATGCTTGGGGATTTGTCTAAATTTAAATTAAAAAAAAAATAATGATGAAAAATTGAAAAAAAAATAAAATTAAAAAAAATAAATAAAATAAAAAAATTTGAAAAAATTAAAATTACAAAAAAAAAAAAATTAAATTAAATAAAAAAAAATAATAAAAAATGATAACGCAAAAAATAGTTTGAATAAAAAATTGACGCAAAAATAGAAAATTCTGTATTTTTTCTTTTGTTGTGAAACAATGCGAAATATTAATGGAATATTTTTTTTAGTAAATAATGATAAAAAATTTGAAAAAATTAAATTAAACAAAAAACAAAAAAAAAAAAATTGAAAGAAATTATTTTAATAAAAATTGTTTCCGAAATTGAGAATTTTGTATTTTTAAATTAAAAAAAAAAATGAAATAAAACAAACAATGATAAAAAATAATGATAAAAAATTTGAAAAAATTAAATTAAACAAAAAACAAAAAAAAAAAAAATTGAAAGAAATTATTTTAATAAAAATTGTTTCCGAAATTTTAAATTAAAAAAAAAAATGAAATAAAAACAATAATTTTAGTATTTTTAAAAGCTTGGAGATTTGTCTAAATTTAAAAGCCATTCGATTGAAGCCCATACATAAGGTTTATTAATTAAACAAAGTCAACATTTTTATAGCCGGTCAATAGAATTTTTTGTAAACTATGGATTCTTGTCTAATTTGAATGCCATTGTTTCGATATGCCCATGCTGAGAAGGGTTGTAAGATAAATCTAACACCTAACAGTTATATTTTTTCTCAAATTAAATGCTTTTGTTTTAGAAAAAATTCTTTTAAATTTATTATTTTTTAATTCTTGTCATTGTTTTGCCATAAAAAATTTTGACACTTTTTTCTCCAAAAAAAAAAAAAAAAAACTTTATTATAGATTCTTTTGTCAGAAAAAAATTTCAACACCATGTTGATAGCTTTTGGGCTTAGGCATATATGGTCGCCCCTTTCATGTTTCTAATCGCATGAAGAAATGAAAAAAAAACTGCATTCGAAAACCCAACATTTATGGTTGACACAGAAATTTTCTATGTATCGCAGAAAGGCAGGCAGGCAGGCAGTGTGTTTGGAACTGGTTGTCATAGTCACCACCAGTTTAAGATATCATTTTCTGTTTCTGTTGTTTTTTGTTGTTGTTCCCCGAGTATGTGAGAGCTGTAAAAGCTACACACATTACAACTACTTAGCTTAGCTTACAGTAGCCAAACAAAGATTTACGCATAGCTTGGGCTGATGACATACCGGTAATGGTGTTGTCGTTGGTTGTTTATTTTTTGTTTGTCTTCAATGTGTAACTGAGAAGAAGAAGAACAGAAGACCCAATATAGAAGTGGCACGGTGTGGTGTGGCTGGGTTTTGTATTACCGGCTTTCTCGGATTCTATGGCACAACCACCAACCATCATCATCACCAACCACCACACAAATGTTAACTATTTAGTGGTTAAAGCTAACGGTTTCGAGTGTTAATGATTTTGGTGTGGCTTTTTCTTCTTCTTGAGATTAGCTCTTTCAAATGACAAATGGAAAAAAGAAAACTTTCTTTTGCAGATAATGGAGATTTTTCTACTCTCAAAAAAAAAAGAAAAAAAATAATAATCATAATCACACACAAAGAAGGCAATTAGTCCTTTACCCGCAAAAAAACATTAAATTTCACTTCTCTTGTTTAACTAAATTAAATTTTATTTTCTTGTGCATTTGCTGTTTGTTTTTTTCTTTCAAAAAATTGCTTATCATTTTTGCAATTATCTCTCTCTTCATTTTATTTCTTATATTTTTTTGGTTTGGTCATTTATGTTTGCTGCTGTAATTTGTTAAGCACGGTGGTCAATTTGTCTTTGGGGCAATGATTGTTTTGATGTTGGGTTTTATTTTTATTTTTTTTTTTTTTTGTGGCTTCTATTTTCTTTTCATCTTCCGCAAATCAAAGCAAATGAAAACAAATTGCTATATATTTCATTGGCAAACGCCCTCAAACTCCGCTGAAATTTCATGTGTTGAAATTTCACTTTTCATTAATTTTTGCTTCGAATGATGGCTTCATCTGTTAGCAGCATTCGCATGATTTCATGATTCCTTTTTTTTTGGTTTTGTTTTCTTTTAAATTAATGTTAACTAATTTTTCTAGATGACTTTGCTTAAGCATATCATCATCATCATTTATAAATAAACAACTAATCTATTTTATAGAAGGAAAAAAAAGCGACAACACATCAAACTTTCTCCCACCATGTTTGGCATAAATTAGAAAAAATATAACTAGGAATTAGCCAAAAAAATCCAAACAAAAATATTTTAGAATTTATTACTCAATATTAAAGAAAATGAAAGTTTCATAATATGGATAAGACGGATATGGAAAGAAGACAGAAAAGAAAAAAATAAAATGAAACAAAAGACTTAAGATACAAACATAAAGAAAGGGGATATTTTTTTCTTGGTCTCATTCGATCGTTGAGTAATTTCAAAAAGGGAACAAGATTTTAATAAAAATATTTTTTCGGTTGTTAGAATTTAATAGTTCAAAAATTAAAGAATTTTTTTTTAATATTATTTGAATTTTTGAAATTTTATTTCACTTTAAAAATTGTATTTTATTTATTTTTTTTTTATTTAAAAAAATCTATGCAATTTGAAATTTTTAATTTTACTATTTTTTATTTTCTAATTTTTATTATTATTTAATTTTTAAAAATAAATTTCTTATTTCAATTTTTAAAAATTTAAAAAAATTGTATTTTATTTATTTTTTTTTTATTAAAAAAAAATCTATTCAATTTGAAATTTTTAATTTTACTATTTTTTATTTTCCAATTTTTATTATTTTTTAATTTTTAAAAATAAATTTCTTATTTCATTTTTCAAATTTTTGAAAATTTATTTAATTTTTAATTTTTTTATATTTTTAAAATTTTTTTTTTAATTTTTGAGTTTTTTTCTTAAGTTTAATATTTTATTAAATTTTTAGAATTTCTTTTTAAATATATTTTTATTTTTAATTAAAAAAAAATTATATTATTTATTTTTATTTTCCTATGTAATGTTATTGCATTGCTCTGAGAGTCATTTTCATTCTCCCCCTTTGTCGTTTCAATCGACTATTCCTTACTTGAAATAGAATTTCAAGTTTGTGCCTTAAGTCTTTTCTTTCATATCAATTAGAACTCCCTCACAGATCTAAAATGGCTTTTTGTGAGTAACTCTCTCTCACTCTCTTCCTCTCTTTGTAACACTGATGTTGTGATTTATTTCACGTTTGTGTCTTAAGTCTTTTACGTTTAGTGCTTAAATCCTTATTAGAATTTATTTGAGAGAATTGTTTTCGCTCTCTCTCTCTCTTTGCTCTTTACAATATGTAAGCAAAGGAGCTTATTGGATTTTCTCTTCATAAATGTGATTATGATTATTATTATGATAATAAGAAAGAGTGCTTCTTTCTTAAGTCTTTTGTTTGGAAACAATGGGAAATATTAATCGACTTAGCAAATATTGTGTGGAAAGATTTTTTTTAAATAGGAAAAAAATTTTCATCGTAAATCGGTAATTTTTAAATCAAAATATTTTTTTTTTTCAAATTTTGAGTCTTTTTTACGAAAAAGACTTAAGATACAAACATGATATGTAATATAATTGCCAAGCTTGAAGAGAAGCTGTTGAGGGAGAGATATTTTCTATAGAAATCATTAAAACAAATACTGCTTAGAGCAAAAGAAGGCATTATTTTTTGAAAATAAAATCAGGTCAACGTCTGAATAAAAAATAAATATAAATTACCATCTAAAAATTTAGACTACATATTTTGAGAGATTGAAGATTTAGACGGGAAATAATTTGTTACTAATATTGAAAAAGGCGAAAGGCAGTTCTCAAAATTTTTTTCTAATTAGAATTTCCAATTCAAAATTTTTGGACATTTTTTTAAATATGCCTAGTTTTCCACTGATAAAATTTAATCATATATATTTTTAAATTTCGAATTTTTCATTTAGAAAAACTATTCTGTATAATATTTTTATATTTAAACAAATTTGAGAATTTTTTTCTGTCGTAGGGATTAATACAAAAAAGTTGTATTTTTCCAAAAAAAAAAACATAAAAAATAAAATACTTAAATTTATCAAAATTATTTCAGTCAGTTTAGAATTTTTCTTAATAAAAAATTTTCTAAATAAAAAATAATTATAAAATATTTTTTATTTTTCAGAACTTTAATGCCATAGTCCTCAAACCTTTACTACGTAGTTTTTAACATTTTTTGTGATATTGAAAAATTTTATTTTTTATTCCAAAAAAATTATATTATAAACATTTCTGTCATAAAAATTCGAATTTTAAGAAAATTTTCGAATTTTTAATTTTTTTATAAAAAAAAAAAATTTTGGAATATTTTCTGTGATAAAAAGACGATTTTTACAAAATTCCTACATTTTAAGAAAATTTTCAAATTTTTAATTTTTATATATAGAAGAGTATTTGGAAAAATATTCCATTATAGGAAGCCTTTTTGGAAATTCCTTAATTATAAGGAAGAGAAAAAACCGAAAAATATGAATTTCAAACTTTTCCAAAAAAAATATAAAAATTCATGAACTTCGAAATGTATTAAAAAAGTTAATGATTTGTTAAAAATTTTTAAAGTTCATTAACTTTTAAATTTTCAAAAAATCTTTTGATTTTTTTTAATGAATCCAGTCATGTAATTTTTTTATATGTTAAAAAATATATTTTAAAAATTATGAATTTTTAAAATTTCTAACGGATATTAAAATCCTTTGTTTTTTTTTTTAAATGAATCCAGCAGTTATTGTCTTGTCGAGTAAAATTTTCTTTTTTATATATTGAAAATTTTTTTTTTTTTTCAATTAAAAAATATATTTTTTTTCAATTTTGTTCCAGAATGTTCGAACAAATTTTAATAACACATTTTAAGTTTTTTTTTTTCTTTTTTGAAAGAAATCCTGTCAAACTTTTTATTTTTGATTATTTTACGTTTTTTGAAGAACTTTCTTATATCTAAAAATTGTATTATTTCTTTTCAATTTTTCCCAAAATTTTTATTTTTTTTTCCGTAAAAATCCTTAAAACATTTTTTTGGTTTTCAAAAAAAAAAAATCTCTTCGAAATTTCTGTGAATTTATATCGGTGAAATTCCCACAGGCCAATGCAATTTAGAAAGCTGTTAAAATGCATTTCTGGGCTGATGATCGGAACTTGTGTTTCATGCGCTTGTTGCTTAAGTCTTTTGTTTCATTAACGATACACACACACACAGAGTCACTTTATGTTTCTTTTGCTTTTTGGCATTGTTTTTGAATTTTAATTTCATTTACTTTTGTTTTCTTTCTTGGAAACATACCTTATTTGTTTGCTTAAACACCAACAAAATTCTCTTTTTTCGGAATTCAAATTGACAGGATCACACTTGCAGTTTTTTCATGAATTTTTCTTTAAATATTAATTTTTGCACTTTTTGGTGGGTTTTTTTAAATTTTGTAATTTGTTTTAAATTTTTGTTTATTTCAAATTTTTTTTTGAATATTTTTTAGTGGAGTTTTTTTTTCAATTTTTTATTGGAGTTTTTTTTGTTAATTTTTTTTTTGATTTTTTTAAGTTTTTTTTTTGTTTATTTTTCTTTTAAAATTCCTTTATTGTTTTAGGAATTTTTATTTGATTTTGGTTTTTTTTCTAAATTATTTTCCAATTATTTTAATCCACTGTGTGAACAGGAAACAGATCCAGTGAAGCTGTAGTTGGTTTAGTTTAGATATTCCTTGGGTTAATTGCAATCGGCCTTATTTGTTTTTGCTTTTGTTTTTTGTATACACACAACAAAAAAAGAAAATTGTAACCGATGTTAACTCCACAATTGCATCATGAGCAATGACTTTGAACCTGTAAAAGATGTGTCTTTTATGCTTTACGCCAAGGTCTCCAAGAAGTGCTAGAAAAACAATTGTGTACAGAAGAAAGAAAGAATGAACGAGGGAAAGACGACGCCGACAGCGGCCGCGGCAGCAGCAGCACCATTAACAGTGATATCGTTGGTTGTTCGTTAACAGTAAGCCCCACAGTCGTGTAAGCAAGCATTTCATCGCAATAACAACAACAAAACAAACAAACACGGCCATGCACAGCCATACCATTCGTGCAGGCACACACAAACACACACACGATAAGCCAACGAATCAACCATTCGTAGTAACACCAACAGCAACGAACAAACAGAGCCATGCACAGCTATACCAAGCAAACACACGCACGCACACACACAGAGAAAGGGAGAGAGAGAGGAGAAAGCACTGTCACAGAAAGAAATGGCAGGGAAAGAAGAACATTTTAACAGCGTCATAATAAAGAAAGATGTTAACAGCACGTTGTGGAGACTTTTACTCTGGCTCTCACACACACTCTCGCTCTCTCTCTCTCACTCTGTGTGTGTGGCTCTGATAAACAAATCCACAGAGAAAGGTTTGTTTTCTCACTCACTATGGGTTTCATTGCATTAACCTTAAAAAAGGTTAGTGGTTTCTCTCTCTCCCTATCTCTCTGACTTACTCTCTGTATTATGGAGAGTTATGTTTTTCAACAGGGAGAGAGAGAGCAGAGTCTGAGATTTGTAATTTAGCATTGAACTTGAACGTTGAATTGCTGGCTGGCTAGATGGCTGGCTTGAATGGTATTTCTTTGCCATACTGGCCATGGCTTGCAACAGTAGCTGCGTAGCTGCCATTGGTGGCAGCATCAAGGTTGTAAGCCGATGTTGTTAAAATGTGGTTGCATCGTTGTTGTTCTTGTTGTTGCCATCAACACCAAACCTACTGCCATTAACTAATGCCAAGATTTATTACCAATATTCGTTTTTTTTTTTGGCTGGGGGTTTGATGATGACAATCTCTGATTGCCACAAAGGGTTTAGGTTGCATGGTGGCAAAGAACAGCAGCTAGAATACCAACAACTGGTAGCCAAGATCTCTAGAAGTCATGCCTTGGTCAGTTTGTTTGCTTTGCTTGTTGACAGACAGCCGCAAATGTTACAACTTTGTCTCAAAGGGAAACCCAATTGCATGTGCTAGGGCCCTTGGAGTGTGCATGTGCATGCCCATATGTGTGTCTGGATGTGCATGTGTGTGCGTATGTTTGGTATTATAATTAGTTACCACTCATAAATAGCTTTTTTAAAACGCAAATGAGTTGATCGTTTGATTTTCCTCGGCCTTGCCTTATGGGCGCTCGGTCCGTCGTTCGTTTGCTCGCTCGTTCGCCCTCTTGCTCGTTCGTTCCCTTTCATTTGTTGTGATGTATTATGATGATTGTCCGTATGGTTGGGTGTTTGGTTGTCTCTTTGATTTATTGACCATTTCTTGTCTAAATAAACTTAATTAGATGAGCACAAGTGTTTGGCTGTTGTTGTTGTTGCTGCTGCTATTGTTGGGAAACAAGGAATTTGTTTGTTGTTTCGTTCTCTCCTGCCTAATAATAGTAATAATTAGATGTTAGAAGTGGGTAGTTAAATGATCATTTGTTTTAGTAAAGTAATGAAGATGTGCAGCAGCAACAGCAGTGGGCATCCTGCTTGATGGCTACCGGTTATGATGGCTAATTTAGTTATTTCCGAAAGTAGTTGGGAGTTTAATGATAAATTATTTACAAAAAAAAAAAAAAAAAAAAAAATAATAATAAGAGAACAAAAAATTAATAAATAAATAAATATTATGAGAACAAAATTATGAAAGCAAAAAATTAAAAAATAAATAAATAAATAAAAAAATTCTAACAAATTAAAGGAAGAAATTTTCTTTAATAAAAATTTTGATTTATAGGAAAAAGGGGACTGAAAAAAATGGTAAAATTTTAAAATAAAATAAATGTTGTTGATATTTATTGTCGACCTGTTGTATACAGATTTGTGGTTGATTTATTTTGGCTTAACGTCAGTGAAAAATGTTTTTTTTTATATTTTTAATTTTCCTTTATTTAATTTCCAATATTTTCCAATTAGATATATTTAACCAACATTGATCAACAAATTTTCTATAGAAAAATTTTGCTGAATAAGGAAAAAAATATTTTTTGTTATTATAAAAATTTGTTTGCACTTTTTTTATTAATTTCAAAGGGATGTTGATACACAAAATTTGCTGAATTAAGATTTTCATTAAAAAAGGTTGCTGAATTGGGGATTTCATTAGGAAACAAGTGTTAACTGCAATTTTCCTTAGAAAAATTTTGCTGAATTTGTTTTTCTATAGGAAAATGTTTTTGATATTGAGATTTCCCGCGATATTGATATCTAAAGTGTTTCTGAATTTAGATTTTCATCAGAAAAACTTTGCTGAATAGCGGATTTCATTAGGAAAAATTATTAAAAGTAAATTTTTTGTAGAAAAAAACTTAGCTGAATTGCATTTTCCCTTAGAAAACCCTTTGTGGATTTTAATTTTCTAAAAAAAACGTTTCTCATTTTGAGATTTCTAGTGAATTAAGGGTATCATCAGAAAAAACTTTGCTGAATTGGGAATTTTGTTAGAAAAAATTATTACAAGTAAATTTTTTGTAAAAAAACCTTTGCTGAATAGCAATTTTCCATAGAAAAACCTTGAAGAATTTGGTGTTCCAAAGAAAAATGTTCATTAATTTGAGATTTCTAGGGATATTGATACCAAAAGTGTTGCACAATTAAGGTTATCATCAGAAAAATTTAGCTGAATTGATGATTTCGTTCCAAAAACCTTAGCTGAATTAGAAAAATATTGCTGAATTGGAATTTTCATTCAATTTTTAGGGATATTGATACAAAACGGGTGCTGAATTAATGTTTTCATAAAATTTTTTTTGCTGAATTGGAGATTTATTTAGAAAATCTTTGCTGAATTTGTTTTCTTAAGAAAAACCTTAGCTGAATTAGAAAAATATTGCTGAATTGGAATTTTCATTCAATTTTTAGGGATATTGATACAAAACGGGATATTGATACAAAAATTTGCTTAATTGGAGATTTATTAGAAAATCTTTGCTGAATTTGTTTTCTTAAGGAGAATTATTTTTGATTTTGAGAAAAAGAAAAAAATGCTGAATTCAGACTTTCTTTTCAAAAATGATGCTGAATTCATTAGAAAACCCCTTGCTGTATTGGGTATTTTGCTTAAAAACCCTTGCTGAATTTCGTTTTCCTAATTTTTCTATTGATATTGATACAAAAAATTTGCTGAATTAGAATTTTCCTTACAAAAACATTGCTGAATTGGGAATTTCTTTAAAACATCTTTGCTGAATTTCATTTTTTTTTTAGAAAATCGTTGCTAATTTTGATATTTCTAGAGTAATTGATACCACAAATGTTGCTGAATTATGATTTTCGTTAAGAAAATATAGCTGAATTTGGGTATTTCGTTAGAAAAACTTTGCTGAATAAGATTTTCGAAAGAAAATCATTTTTGAATTTGAGATTTCTGGGAATATTGTTATAAAATATTTGCGGAATTGATGATTTTATTAGAAATATTTTACTGAATTGGGAATTTCTTTAGAAAATATTTGCTGAATTTAAATTTTCGGTAGAAAACTTGTGCTGAATAAGGTTTTATGAGAAAAATATATTCCGGTTTTGAGATTGTTTTCGAGATTGATACAAAATTGTAGCTCAATTAAGGTTTTCGTTAGAAAAACGTTGCTGGATTGGGTATTTCGTTTGAAAAAACCTTAAGAAAAATATTTAAAAAATATTTCACAAAAAAATTTTCTCAACAAAACAAAAAAAAAAAAAAAAATAAATTAATTAAATAAATAAAATAAAATAAAAAAATCCACGTCCTAAATTTCTTAAAAAAAACACGCCTTATATTTTTCGATAAAAATATTTAAAAAAATCCACGTCTTAAAGCTCTTAAAAAACAGTAAGGAAAGTGACAAAGTGGGACTGAGCCGACTATATGATACCCTTAGAGTCGTCTGCGTACCATGAGACAAATTTATGGAAATTTCGTGCAAATCGAATGTTATATAAGGACTTTGGTGCACTATTTATATAAAATCGGACTTAAAAATATATGCGAGCTATATCTAAATCTGAGCCGATTTTCACGAATAGTAGCACACATCAATCTAGACCTAATTCATTACGCTATGCAAAATTTCGTGCAAATCGAAAGATATATAGGGACATTGGTGCCCCATTTACCTAAAATCGGACCAAACTATATATGGGAACTATATCTAAATCTGAATCGATTTTCAATAGGGTTCGTCCTTGGGCCAAATAAGTGAGTTGTGCCAAATTTCATTTAAATCGGATCATAAATGCGACGTGTACTTTTTTACAATTTAACATGGACTGACGGACGGACTGACGGACATGCATACATCGACTTAGAAAGTTATTTTATGCATATTCTCAAAAGGAGCCATGTGTCTATCTCGTTTCCTTTTGCCTGTTACAAACATATGCACAAAGACATAATACCCTGTACCACAGTGTGGTGAAGGGTATAATCATGGCTGAGAATGCTTTAAAAATTGTTTTTTAAAAATTCTAAAAATATGTACTTTTTATTTTAAATCCTCATTATATTTTTTTGTCAATTTTTTCTAACGGCATACTTTTTTGTTTTATTTTTACCAAAGATTATATTTTTTTTAAATGTCTTCCATGATTTTTTTCATATTTTTTGCCACTAATGTCTACAATTTTCTGCTTAATTTCTTTTGTCATTAAACCAAATACCAAATATGTAGCTTAAGGCCAAAACGAAGAAAACGTAACTATTGATGGCTTACATTTGAGGCTGTTATGTCTGGACGGCTGGCTGGCTGGCCGGTCGGCCGCACATTAGACAGAAATAGTCTTACAAAAATATCACCTAAGTCGGGACATTAAAAACAAATTATAACAAAAAGAACATTTACAAGAAAAAAAAAACGTTAAGCTAATATTAGAAGTATTGACAAAAAATAAAAGCTTTTTTCTGCTTCAAAAGAATTTTAAATCAAAAAAAAAAAAAAAAAAAAAAACATTTATTTATGGACAAGCTCAAAATGACATCAAAATGTCCACTACAAATTAGCTTGAAATGACTAATCAAACTTAAAGCGATAAATAGATCAGATGCCAGAGAAACCGTGAAAAAAGTCTACGTTTGCAAACATACACACACACATACATATATTTGCACACTCTGAAATAAATAAGCCAAGACAAAATAGAATACAAAAAAAAAAAAACTGTAATCACTAAAATTAGAGACGATTCGATTTCCTGTTAATGGCCCATTCACTTGTTGGTATGTTTGTAGTAAATATTTTTTTTTGTAAGTATCGAAATACAACAACAAAACGAACGAACACCGATCACCTATAAAATTGCTAAAACAAATATTTAGAGCAATCTCCCATGGCCCAAGAAAGTCTAGAAGATAGATGTTGAGCGAAGCAGAAACAAATAGGTGATGAAATGCCATAACTAAACCGCAAAACAAAAACAATAACAAAAAAAAACTACAAATACTATTGCAAGCAAATTACAACAACACGGGACAATAATTTTCAACTAAAGGCTAATTGTAGTTGTTGTTGTAATGGCAATAGTTATAGACTTCGATATTGATCTGGAAGATGTGTGTGAGGCTCGCTTGTGTCTGTAGAATTTATTTAGATGGGGAAAAAATGTCGGTATGTCAACAACAAAAGTGATTTGAAAAATTAGGAATTTTGAAGAAAAAATTTAGGAATTTCAAATAAAACCAGTAAGGAAAGTAGTAAAGACGGACGGGGCCGACTATATGATACTCTTCACCACTATGGATATATTAAACAGGACTATTAACATGAAATTGGATGAAATAAAATATTGATATTTATTTAAATGTGAATCTACCTATATATCCATAAGTTATATAAATCGACTTCAATCAAATATAAATAGGTTATCTGTTGGGCTATGTCTGTACTTCTAGAAAACGCAACTACGTAATTCTATGCTCAATTTTGTACGTTGTGCAAAATTTGATGTCAACCTGACTAGCATGAAGAGTTTGATGTCCAATATAATAATTTTTTTTAGAGAGGTTTATATATGGAAGCTCATCCAAATATATCGAAGGATATATAGGGACTTTGGTGCACCATTTACATGAAATTAGGAGGTTCCTATATCTGAATCTGGGGGCTACTGGGCAGACATCATTCTAGGCTCAATTCAGTACGTTATGCCAAATTTCCTGCAAATCGAAAGATATATAAGGACTTTGGTACACCATTTACCTTAAATCGGAGGAAGATATATACGGGAGCTATATCTAAATCTGAACCGATTTTCACGAACTTTGCACACATCAATTTCAGACTTAATTCAGGCGCTCGCCAAAACCCTTCGTGCAAATCGAAATTTTTCAGGGTCTAAAGTCCGTAAATCGGGCGACCTATATATGGGAGCTATATATAAATCTGAACCGATTTTCACGTGGCACACATATTTCGTGGCTCAATTCAGACGCTATGCCAAATTTCGTGCAAACAAAATTTCCAGGGTCTAAAGTCCGTAAATCGGGCAAAAATATATATGGGAGCATATCCTGAACCGATTTTCCCAATTTCAATTTCCCTTGGGCCAAACAAATGAGTTGTGCCAAATTTCATCCAAATCATCATAAATGCGGATGTACAGACAATTTAACATGGACAGACGGACGGACAGACATGCATAAACGGACATGGCAGAAAGTGATTTTACCCTGATCATGAATATATATACTTTATAGGGTCGGAAATGAATATTTCGAGGAGTTACAAACGGAATGACAAAATTAATATACCCTCCATACTATGGTGGAGGGTATAAAAATTCAGGAATTTCGGATAAAAAAAATTAGGAATTTTTTTTCTCAGAAAATTGGCTGAATATAAAAATCAACAAATTTCTCAGATTTTTTTAAGAAAGTTTTTTTAAGCTCCCTTAAATTTTATACCCTACACAACCATGTTGTCAGGGTATTATAGCTTTGTGCAGCCCCAAAAGTTTGTAACGTCACGAAATATTATTCCTAGACCCACCTTTAAGTATACCAATCCGGTCATATCTCGACTAGCTGAGTCGATCTAGAAATGTGTGTCCGTCCGTCTGTCCATTATAATTTATAAACACGATACAGGCCACAGTTATGGACCAATTTTTACGAAATTTTGCATGCAGGATGGGTTCTGGCCAATGAAGACCCCTATTGTTTTTGATAGAGATCGGTTAATATTTAGGGGATGAAATGGACCAAAACATTATTTTTGTCTGATTTTCTGGTCGCCCGAACATCGCGAATTTTTTACATAAAGAAGGCGATCGGACCAAAGAATAAGCATGTCTGTTTTGATAAAGATCGGTCAATATTTAGCGGGTCAAATGGACCCTGACTTTTGTGTGAAAAATTAAAAAAAAAATGTATTCTATGGCGTATATGTTTACCCCTGAAGGACACAGACCCGAGAAGTTGATATCCAAGAGAAGTGGCTTTCCTTTAAATTGATACCAATTATATGGTCCTACACTTAAATATATATGGGTGCTTACGTATTCAGATATTATTGGAGGGCTGAAATATATCGCTGATCACTTTGAACTGTTCCATGGTCAAGGACAATGTCCATAATTTTCGGTAATGTTCAGATAATAATATCGGGATGAAGTGGACCGAAAACTTAATTTTTTGTGTTTTTATTTTAAGTCGGAAGAGCTGCAGGTATTCTTCTCCCTAGGTGAGAACTGTACGTACTGAAAGAGCTGTAGATATTCTGCTTTCTTTGAAAGAGTTGGATATATTCTTACCATCCTATAGCAGAGATGCAGGTATTCTTCTTCCTGTGGAAGAGCTGCAGGTATTTTTCTTTCTGTGGAAGAACTGGAGGTCTGCTGCTGGTAGTCTTCTTCCTATGGAAGACCTGGAGGTTTTCTTTTACCTATAGGAAAGCTGTATGTAATTTTCTTCCTATTGGAAGGCTGGAAGTATTTTTCTTCCTATTTCTCTTCTTTCTGTTGGTATTCTTTTTCCTGTGGAAGAGTTGCAAGTATTCTTCTTCTTCCTGTGAAAGAACTACAGGAGTCTTTTTCCTGACGAAGAGTCGTACATCACAACACAACCCAGGGTGAAGAGAATCTGGACAAGTAATTAGAAGTGCTGTAGTGAATATTAGTAGTATTTGTTGACCTCTAGTCGGTCAAGAGGGTGCAACTATCACGAAATATTGCCCAGGTTCGGAAGAAAAAATCCGCAGAAAGTTAGAGTTCCGTGATAATTGTGTAGGGTATTATATGGTCGGCCCCGTCCGACTATACTGCTTCGCTCACTGGTTTACACCTTTCTTTACTTTCCACCTTTATTTTATTTTTTTTTAGAATAAACATCACTTAAACGAATTGTACCGTAATTCGGCAAATATTTGACATTAACATTACCGGCTGTGGGACCAGCAAATAAACTGGCCCAAAAAAATATGCGCTAAACTGACAAGCAGACAAGAAGAGAACACTAACTAAGTGTTGATGTCTAGGTTGGGTCATTGTCACTTAATGGCTTGTGGCGTAGAGCCATAGTGGTAAATATTCGGACATTATAAGCTAACAACTGATTAGTTAAACAAAAAATTTCAGGGCAATGGTTGGTGGACAAAAAAATATTCTTTAAAAAATCCACGCCTCATAGGAGTCTCTAAAAAATATTCTTTAAAAAATCCGCGCCTCATGGAAGTCTCCAAAAAATATTCTTTAAAAAATCCTCGCCTCATAGGAGTCTCTAAAAAATTTTCTTTAAAAAATCCACGCCTCATGGGAGTCCCTAAATAATCCACGCCTCATAGGAGTCCCCAAAGATTCCACGCCTCATGGGAGTCCCTAAAGAATCCACGCCTCATAGGAGTCTCTAAAAAATATTCTTTACAAAATCCACGCCTCATAGGAGTCTCTAAAAAATATTCTTTACAAAATCCACGCCTCATAGGAGTCTCTAAAAAATATTCTTTAAAAAATCCACGCCTCATAGGAGTCTCTAAAAAATATTCTTTACAAAATCCACGCCTCATGGGAGTCCCTAAATAATCCACGCCTCATAGGAGTCCCCAAAGATTCCACGCCTCATGGGAGTCCCTAAAGAATCCACGCCTCATAGGAGTCCCTAAAGATTCCACGCCTCATAGGAGTCCCTAAAGATTCCACGCCTTATAGGAGTCCCTAAAGAATCCACGCCTTATAGAAATCTCTAAAAAATATTCTTTAAAAAATCCACGCCTCATAGGAGTCTCTAAAAAAACAGTCTTTGAAAAATCGACGCCTTATGTGGAATTTAAAAAATATTTTTATACCCTTCACCACACTGTGGTACATGGTATTATGTCTTTGTGCATATGTTTGTAACAGGCCAAAGGAAACTAGATAGACACATGGTTCCTTTTGAGAATCATGATTAGAATCATTTTTGAAGTAGATTTATGCATGTACGTCTGTCCGTCCTTCTGCCCCTTTCTATCCATATTAAATTGTAAACGAAATATATGTCGCATTTATGATTCGAATTGGATGAAATTTGGCACAGCTTATTTATTTGGCCCATGGACGAACCCAATTGAAATTGGGGAAAATCGGTTGAGATTTAGATATAGCTCCCATATATATTTTCGTCCGATTTAATAGAAATGGTGCACCAAAGCCTCTATATATCCTTCGATTTGAACGAAATTTGGCATAGCGTCCTGAATTAAGTCTAGAAAGATGTATGTAAAATTTCGTGGAAATCGGTTCAGATTTCGATATAGCTTCCATATATATTTTCGTCCGATTTTAGGTAAATGGTGCACCAAAGCGCCTATATATCTATCGATTTGCACGAAATTTGGCATAGGGTACGGAATTAAGTCTAGAAAGATGTGTGTTAAATTTTGTGAAAATCGGATCAGATTTAGATATAGCTCCCATATATAGCTTCATCCGATTTAAGGTAAATGGTGTATCAAAGTCCCTATATATCTTTCGATTTGCACGAAATTTGGCATAGCTTTCTGAATTAAGTCTAGAAAGATGTATGTAAAATTTCGTGGAAATCGGTTCAGATTTCGATATAGCTACCATATATATTTTCGTCCGACTTTAGGAAAATAGTTCACCAATGTCTCTATATATCCCTCGATTTGCACGAAATTTGGCATAGCTTTCTGAATTAAGTCTAGAAAGATGTATGTAAAATTTCGTGGAAATCGGTTCAGATTTCGATATAGCTCCCATATATAGCTTCATCCGATTTAAGGTAAATGGTGTATCAAAGTCCCTATATATCCTTCGATTTGCACGAAATTTGGCATAGCGTACTGAATTAAGTCTAGAATGATGTGTGCTGAGTTTCGTGAAAATCGGTTCAAATTTTGATATAGCTCCCATATATATTTTCGTCCGATTTAATGTAAATGGTGCTCCAAAGTCCCTATATATCTCTCGATTTGCACGAAATTTGGCATGGCGTACTGAATTAAGTCTAGAACGATGTGTGTTAAATTTCGTGAAAATCGGTTCAGATTTAGATATAGCTCCCATATATATTTTCATCCGATTTAAGAAAAATTGTGCACCAAAGTCTCTATATATCCTTCGATTTGCACGAAATTTGCCATAGCGTACTGAATTGAGTCTGGAATGATGTGTGTTAAGTTTCGTGAAAATCGATTCAGATTTAGATATAGCTCCCATATATATTTTCATCCGATTTTAGGTAAATGGTGCACAAAAGTCCTTATAAATCTCCCGATTTGCACGAAATTTGGCATAGCGTAAAGAATAAGGTGTAGAATGGTGTGTGTTAAGTTTCGTGAAAATCGGTCCGACTTTACTACTTTCCTTACTGGTTTTATTTAAATTCACTCCTTTGAACTTAATGCAAGTTTGTGTCTTAAGTCTTTTGTTTATTTCGACCCAATTTTATTTCTTTTTTTATTCCCATTTTAATTTAATGTGAATTTTTGTTTTGCGTTAATTTTCCTATTTTGCATTTGTACAAATTCTCAGCGCTTTGCAATGCATTTGTTGTTGTTGTTGTTTTTGTTGCTGCTGCTTTTCCCTCAATCTCTTTCTCGGCTGTCATGCTTTGGAGAAATGCTAAACATTTTGTGATGCACAGCTGTCGAAGATGATTTGACACGGTTAATGTTACTGTCACTCGGGTGTCACTGTTGCTGACGCTGCTGTCTCTGTCTCTGCCTCGGCGGAATGTTTCAAATTTCATTTTTGTTGTCGTTGTTGTCGTTGTCGCTAGCTTGATTCGGCTTGTCAAGCTTCTTCTAAAGCCATATAAAAAACAAAACAAAACAAATGCAGATCGTTAGTTTTACAACGGTTTTATTATTAAGCTTCAGCTGATAATGTTCGCCGCTATTGCTATTGCTATTGTTGTTGTATTTTTATTTTTTGCTTTTGTTGTTGTCATTATAGATGTATGCCATACAGCTAGACAGTCAAAGTGACAAACGCATAACTAAAGTTTGTTTGGGCTTTTATTCATTCACACACACACACCAACACATGTGTGTGAGTGTGTGTATTTGAAGATTTTCCTATGTAGACAATTTTCTAGATTTTGTTACGCTTTCCCAGCCGCTAGGTAACTGTGTTCGGTCGCTCGTTTGTGTTTTTTTCATAGACAGCGATATTTTTGTTTTTCTTTCATACATGTGTGTGTGTGTGAGTGCTATCTTTAAGCTCTTAATTAATGCCACTGTCTCTCTTGGGCTTTACCTTCCGAGGGTAAGGTGTTCGAATACCTTCTGTTCCAACGGTAGACTCTGTTCTGCTATCCGTTCTATCATCTGCTGCCAGACTTCAAATCCGTTCATTGCAACTTTTTAATCTTCCAGTGCCAATTAGATGACAATGATGATGATGAGGACGGCGATGGTGATGGTGGTAGGTGTCTTGAGACATGGCAGCAAATGCATGCCATTGTTCTAACATGGCGTAACTTCAGTTATGTCAACGGATTGTTGGCGTTTTTGTGTGTGGCAAAATCTAAAATAAAAACCAAACAGATAAGAAAATTTACTGTTAAGAAAATTATTAAACAGTAAATATTACAAAAAAAGACACACAGAAATTTAATAACTAAAATCAAAAGACTTAAGAGACAAACTTTTATTAAAACCATTAAGGAAAGTAGTAAAGTCGGACGGAGCCGACTATATCATATCCATCACCACTTTGGATATATTCAGCAGATTAATTTTTTTAAAGGACCAGTAAAATGAAATTGGATCCATAAACATGTCATTCGGCAACCGATACAAAATTTTTTCATTTGGTCAGATATAGAAGCTATATGTAAAAATGAACCGATTTTCAGGAAACTTACCGCACATCATTCTAGGCCTAATTAATTACGCTGTGCAAAATTTCGTGCAATTCGTAGCATATATAGGGGCTTTGGTGCACCATTTACCTAAAATCGGACGAAAATATATATGGGAGCTATATCAAAATCTGAACCGATTTCCACGAAACTTAACACACATCATTCTAGACCTAATTCATTACGTTACGCCAAATTTCGTGCAAATCGAAAGATATACAGGGACGGTGGTGCACCATTTACCTTAAATCGTACGAAAATATATATTGGAGCTATATCTAAATCTGAGCCGCTTTTCACGAAACTTAACACACATCATTCTAGACCTAATTCATTACGCTATGCCAAATTTCGTGCAAATCGAAGGATATTAAGGGCTTTTGGTACACCATTCACCTTAAATCGGACGAAAATATATATGGGAGCTATATCTAAATTTGAACCGATTTTCACGAAACTTCACACACATCATTCTGGATCCATTTCAGTACCCTATGCAAAATTTCGTGCAAATCGAAAGATATATAGGAAGTTTGTTGCCCCATTTATCTTAAATCGGACGAAAATATATATGGGAGCTATATCAAAATCTGAACCGATTTTTACGAAACTTGACACACATCATGCTAGACCTAATTCATTACGCTGTACCAAATTTCGTGCAAATCGAAAGATATATAGGCACTTTGGTACCCCATTTACCTGAAATCGGACGAAAATATATATGGGAGCTATATCTAAATCTGAACCGATTTTCACGAAACTTCACACACATCATGCTAGACCTAATTCATTACGCTGTACCGAATTTCGTGCAAATCGAAAGATATATAGGGAGTTTGGTGCACCATTTACAATAAATCGGACGAAAATATATATGGGAGCTATATCTAAATCTGAACCGATTTCCTTGAATTTCAATAGGGTTCGTCCTTGGGCCAGACAAATGACCTATGCCAAATTTCATCCATATCGGATCATAAATGCGACTTGTACTTTGTTGACAAAAATAGATGGGCGGACGGACATGAATAAATCGACTTAGAAACTGATTCTATGCATATCCTCAAAAGGAACTATGGGTCTATTTCGTGGATTTTTTTGAAAAATATTTTTTAGAGACATCCACCTAAGGCGTGGATTATTTAAAGAATATTTTTTAGAGACTGCCCTGAGGCGTGGGGTTTTTAAAGCCTGGACTCCCATGAGACGTGGATTTTTTAAAGCCTAGTTTTTAGAGACTCCCCTGAGGCGTGGATTTTTTAAAGCCTAGCTTTTAGAGACTCCCATGAGGCGTGGATTTTTTAAAGCCTAGTTTTTTAAAGAATTTTTTAAAGCCTAGTTTTTAAAGAATATTTTTTTGGAGACTCCCATAAGGTGTGGATTTTTTAAAGCCTAGTTTTTAGAGACTCCCCTGAGGCGTGGATTTTTTAAAGCCTAGCTTTTAGAGACTGGATTTTTTAAAGCCTAGTTTTTAGAGACTCCCATGAGGCGTGGATTTTTTAAAGCCTAGTTTTTAGAGACTCCCCTGAGGCGTGGATTTTTCAAAGCCTAGCTTTTAGAGACTCCCATGAGGCGTGGATTTTTTTAAAGCCTAGCTTTTAGAGACTCCCATGAGGCGTGGATTTTTTAAAGCCTAGCTTTTAGAGACTTCCATGAGGCGTGGATTTTTTAAAGCCTAGCTTTTAGAGACTCCCATGAGGCGTGGATTTTTTAAAGAATATTTTTTTAGAGACTACCACAAGGCGTGGATTTTTTAAAGAATATTTTTTTAGAGACTCCCATGAGGCGTGGATTTCTTAAAGCCTAGCTTTTAGAGACTCCCATGAGGTGTGGATTTCTTAAAGCCTAGCTTTTAGAGACTCCCATGAGGTGTGGATTTCTTAAAGCCTAGCTTTTAGAGACTCCCATGAGGTGTGGATTTCTTAAAGCCTAGCTTTTAGAGACTCCCATGAGGTGAGGATTTTTTAAAGATTATTTTTTTTAGAAATTTTATTTTTCTCTCTCATTCTTATTCCTCATTTGTTTCTCTTTAATTCCCCCTCTCATAAAATAACAAAAGACTTAAGACACAAACACCATTCCAATTTATCGTGGCAAATAAATTCGTCTACAAAAATTTATGATTATTTTCTTATAATAAAAATGTAGTTTTTTTTTTCTATCGATATATAATTAAATTGTGTAGTTTATTATGTTACTATCACCTGTACCACATCTTTGCGAAAAAAAACCAAGAGGATAGAAAACAAAGCTTACCGCCTGCAAGACAACCGGCCAGTATGGTGGTAACTGGCCTTGGTTGACCTTGTTTTTTTTTTTGCTGTGGAGAGTGAGGGTATCGTTCGGTGGCCAATGCTGCAAGTTTTATGACCCAGTCCCCCATTAACATTGAGAGATTTATGTATGGATTTACACACACACAAAAGTTTTAATATAATTTGTTTTACAACTTTCATTGAATTCTTTGCAACTGTAAAAAAAATGGTATGGCCTTTGGTGGAAGAAAAAAGAAATTCTAGTTTTTTCGAATTTTTATTGTGACTACAACTACACTAACCAACTGAAAAAAAGCCACTGGCCACCAGACAATACCGTTTGATTTCCATAGATTTATAACTACCAAATTAAATTACACATTCGCGTGCTGTGCATCACAGCATCCCGAAAGATGTTCATCTGTCTTTTCGTTGATTATTCTCAGTGGACCCCAAATGTGGCATCGGATGGAGGTTTTTTGTTAATTTTTTTTAACTTTAATGAAAAACAAATAACCACCAGAAGACAAAAAATACTTTCACAATAGAAAAATTACAAAAAATAGAAAACAAATTGAATTCTAGTGATTAGGCTTTACAACAAAAATTCACATTTCCTAAATTCTTCTTCTTCAAAATAAACAAACATTGGTTGAAGAAAAAGAAAACCAGTATCATCGTCATCAGCATGGTGATGGCTTTAATAATTATGACCAAACTTCTTGCTTGGCAAATAATACACAACGTCAATACAGCTTAAAATTTAATAACCAAAAAGCAAACATAAAGTCATTAATTTAAATCCTCCGGTATGGTGGGGAAGCGGGGGGAAAGTAATTAGCCAGACTTGATGCTGAGGTATTTTATGTCAATTCGTAGATGGCGCATTACATTTCACTTTTCATTTGCTCTGTCAGCTCCATCATTTGGTCAATTATTTTGATATTGAATTATTAATTCAAATGGAGAAAATTGGCAGAAGAAAATTAACTCCCAGCAAAGTTCTGCCACAGATCACAAGTTTCCTGTTACACTAGGGACCCATAATAATTTCTATTTTTTATTATACCCCTTATGGACGTATGTGCAAAATTTCAGGACGATATCTCCAAATTTGCATAATCTTTTCTCCCAATATTCCCTGTTACATTTTCAAAGGAAATTATAGCAATTTTATGGGAAATATTCAACAAAGTTTTTCCATAACTTTTTCCCCCCTTGCAGGGGCGGTTTATCATAATTTATATTTTTGACTAAACCTCTTGCTGTGCTGTGTGCAAAATTTCAGGAAGATATCTCAACACGTTCATAAGTTATCCTCGAAATATTAAGGTTACCTAAGAAAAAGAAAATATTTATATTTGTTCAAGTATTTTCTCTTAAGGATCGCTCTAGCTTTCTGGGGCGGAATTGGGACCCTAAAATAATTACATATGGTGTGAATCCCTTCTTAATTATCTATGTAAAATTTCAGCACGATTTCTCCACAGCTTCTAAAACAAAAATTAGAAAATTTGTTCAAAATTTGCCAAAGAAAATTAATAATTTGTTTTTCTAAGTAACAATATCTCATGGTCCATTGCTCATGACCCAAGGCTACTAGAGTCTAATAAAAATTTATATTTTTCACTAAGGACCTCATTGCCATTCGAGTAAAATTTCAGAAAGATATCTCAATGCTATCATTAATTTCTCTTAACGGATTTAATGTTACAGGTCCCAGTGGAAATTAAAGAAATTTTTTGGAAAATATTTAGCAAATTTTTTCCTTATCTCGTTTTCTAGTTACATTAGGGACATATAATAATTTTTATTTTTTACTTAATATCTTAGTTTGGTATGTGCAAAATTTCAGGAAGATATCTCAACACGTTCATAAGTTATCCTCGAATTATTATGGTTACATTGTAAAAAGAAAATATATTTATTTTTCAAATACTTTTTCTTTGGTATCGCCTTAGCACTCCTGGACCGAGTTGGGCCTCAGAAAATTTTAAATTGTTTGCGAATCATTTTTGAAATATTTGTGTAAAATTTCCGGATGATATCTCCACAACCTCTAAATCAAAAGTTAGAAAATATGTTCAAAATTTGCCAAAGAAAATTAAATTTTCTCTTCTGAAGGTAATTAAATCTTAGGGTCCATTGCTCATGACCCAAGGCAACTAGAGTCTAATAAAAATTTCTATTTTTCACTAAATACCTCAGTTTCATGTGTGCAAAATTTCAGAATGATATCTTTATCCTATCATAAGTTTCTCTTGATGAGATGAGGTTACGCTCTCAATGGAAATTAAAGAAATTTTATGCAAAATATTTAGAAACAATTTTCCACAACTCGTTTTGTAGTGATACTAGGGGCCCATGATAATTTCTATTTTTTGCTAGATATCTTACAATGATGTGTGCAAAATTTCAGGAAGATATCTCAAGGCGTTCATAATTTATCACCGATTTTTTGAAGTTACCTAACCGAAAATGATAATTTTTATTTTTTTTAAGTACATCATCTTTAGTATCACCTTATTTCAGCTAAGTAGATAACTGGTCAACTGTAGCCTGTTCTATGTGATGAGGCTGCCATCTAGTGTTGCCTAGACGCATTGTTTCCTTAAAATTTGTTTTATGGTTGTTGTCCTGGCTTATTTAGTGGTGTCACTTTTACTCTGGATGGTGCTATATCATGTCATTCTAATATTGTGTTATGCTCATGACTCGAAGCTACTACAGTCTAATAAAAATTTATATTTTTTACTAAAGACCTCGTTATTATGTGTGCAAAATTTCAGATCGATATATCAATGGTATTATAAATTTCTCTTGACGAATTTCAGGTTATGCTTTCAATGGAAATTAAAGAAATTTTATGGAAAATATTTAGCAAAGTTTTTCCATAGCTCGTTATGTGGTTATACTAGAGGCCCATAATAATTTCGATTTTTTACTATACATCTTGGTTTTAAGTGTGTAAAATTTCAGAAAGATATCTCAATGCTATCATAATTTATTGCCGATCTTTTGAAGCCACCTAAACCAAAATAACAATTTTCATTTTTACAATTACTTTCTCTTTTGGATCGCCCTAGTTTACCTGGGTCAGTTTGGGCCCCGAAAAAAATTAAATATATTTTGAATTACTTCTTTAATATCTGTGTAAAATTTCTGGAAGATATCTCCACAACTTCTAAATCAAACCCTAGAAAATATATTTCAAACTTACTAAAGAAAATCATTTTTTCTTCTGTAAGTGATTATGTCTTAGGGCCTATTGCTCTTGAATGGAAGTTATTAGAGTCAAATAAAAATTTCTATTTTTTATTAAAGTCCTCGTTATAATGTGTGCAAAATTTCAGAAAGATATCTCCATGCTATCATAAATTTTTCTTAATGAATTTCCGGTTACACTTTCAATGGAAATTCAAGAAATTTTATGCAAAATATTTAGCAAAGTTTTTCCATAGCTCGTTTTATAGTCATACTAGGGGCCCATAATAATTTCGATTTTTTACTAGACATCTTAGTTTGGTGTGTGTAAAGTTTCAGGAAGTTATCTCAATGCAGTCGTAAATTATCACCGATTTTTTGATGTTACCTAATCGAAAATAATAATTATTATTTATTTTAAGTACATCCCCTTTAGGATAACATTATTCCGGCTAAGTAGATAATTGGGTAGATGTAGCCTGTCCTAGGTAATAAGGCTGCCATCTAGTGTTGTCTAGAAACAATGCATCCCTGAATTTTGTTTTGTGGTTGTTGTCCTGGCTTATTTAGTGTGGACACTTTTACTCTAGATGGTGCTATTTCCTGGCATTCTTATATTGTGTTATTCTTATGGTTTTTATGAGTTTTTTAGGTTATGTATTTTATTTTCAAGCTGCCCCAGAAGCAGCTAAGCATCACTAGAGGTTTATCATATCTTTAACCGAATATGCATTTAATCCTTCTTTATTACCATCATCTTCATCATTTCAACACAAAATTTTTTTTTACTGATTTCTCTCGATTTCTGATGGATATGCATGTCATAAATCGCCGTTATGACTGCTATCTCCATTTTTACAACGCATTTGAATTTGTCATTGGTATTTTGTTTTTGATTGGCGAAATACAAAGTATAAGCCCCCATAAGCCGCATGCCAGAGCTCCTTTGGCGCGTGTGTAAGTATGCGAATCAGAAAAAATTAAATGCTAATTAAATCTCTTCATATTTTTTCAAATTAAATTCGCACACCACCTACCCCATCCTCTACCGCACTTCCCATACCCACCATTGTGTGCTTAGCATAACTAACTGATTTATTCATTTTGTTTTTGCGGTGGGGGAGATAGAGAAAATTAATTACTTTGTAAAAATGGTCTGACATTTATGACAGAGCATTTAATTGATAGTCATTAGTGAATGCTTTGAAAAGAAAAATTTTGTGGGCCTGTCAGCTATCACCTGAACTGAGTGAGTGAGTGTTCGCAGTGATTAGTGTCGGTTAGAGTAATTTTCAACAGGTGTTTTATTGGGTTTGAAATTCAAATGTGTGTGTGTGTTTGAATGCCAAGGAGAAATGAAATGGCCGAGGGTTTGTTGTAAAGGAAGTGTTAATTGGGTATAAAGTAATTTGTTTGGATTACGACTGGGTCGGCAAGGGAAATTAAGTAGTCACATTTGTAACAAGGTGAGATGTTGGAGTGGCGTGGATTTTTATACCCTACACAACTATGTTGTCAGGGTATTATAGCATTGTGCAGCCCCAAGAGTTTGTAACGGCGCGAAATATTAATCCTAGACCCACCTTTAAGTATACCGATCGTCATATGTGTGTCCGTCCATCTGTCTGTCCATTATAATTTGTAAACACGATACAGGTCACAGTTATGGACCAATCTTCCCAAAAGTTTGCACGTAGAATGGGTTCTGGCCAATGAAGACCCCTATTATTTTTTGTAAAGATCGGCTAATATTTAGGGGATGAAATGGACCAAATACTAAATTTTTGTCGGTTTTTCTGGTCGCTCCAGAGGCCGCAATTATGGCCCAAACACCGCGAATTTTTGCATGGAGAAGGGGATCGGGCCAGAGAATAAGCATGCATGTTTTGATAAAGATCGGTCAATATTTAGCGGGTCAAATGGACCCTGACTTTTGTGTGAAAAATGACAAAATTTGTATTCCATGGCATATATATTTACTCCTGGAGGATGTAGACCCCAGGAGTTGATAGCACATCCAAGAGGAGTGGTTGGCCTTTAAATTGATACCAAATATAGTGATGTATCTACTCAGATGTGGGAGTTACAGTCAAATATTTACAGGTGTTTACGTATTCAGATATTATTCAGTAACCCATTACCACATTAGAGGGAGAAATATCGCGCTGATGGCTTTGAAATTTTTCATGAAGTTCCAGTTATGGTCAAGAACAACGCCTATAATTTTCGGTGATGATCAGATTAAAATTTTGGGATGAAATGGACCGAAAACATAATTTTTTGTGTGTTTTCGAGTAGAGTATAATCCGAAAATCACAACACAACCCACCGTGAAGGTAATCTGGACAAGTAATTAGAAGGACTGTACTGAATATTCGAAAAAATTAAGGAAGAGGTGTTGTTAACCTCTAATCGGACAAGAGGGACCAAATATCACGAAATATTACTCAGACTCGGAATAAACATCCTCAGAAAGTTAGAGTTCGTGGTAGTTGTGTAGGGTATCGCATGGTCGGCCCCGTCCGACTATACTGCTCCGCTCACTGGTTTAGAAATATTTTTTAGTGTCCTATCATAGGCGTGGATTTTTATACCCTTCACCACACTGTGGTACAGGGCATTATGTCTTTGTGCATATGTTTGTAACAGGCAAAAGGAAACAAAATAGACCCATGGTTTCTTTTGGGAATATGCATAGAATCACTTTCTGAATCGATTTATGAATGTCCGTCTATCCGTCCGTCTGTATGCCCATGTTAAATTGTAAACCAAGTACAGGTCGCATTTATGATCCGATTTGAATGAAATTTGGCACAGCTCATTTGTTTGGCCCAAGGACGAACCCTTTTGAAATTGGGGAAAATCGGTTCAGATTTAGATATAGCTCCCGTATATATTTTCGTCCGATTTAATGTAAATGGTTCCTATATATCTTTGGATTTGCACGAAATTTGGCACAGCGTAATGAATAAGGTCTAGAATAATGTCTGTTAAGTTTCGTGAAAATCGGTTCAGATTTAGATATAGCTCCCATATATATTTTCGTCCGATTTAATGTAAATGGTCCATATATATAATTCGAATTGCACGAAATTTGGTACAGCTTAATGATTTATGTCTAGAATGATGTGTGCAAAGTTTCGTAAAAATCGGTTTAGATTTAGATATAGCTCTCATATATATTTTCGTCCGATTTAAGGTAAATGGTGTACCAAAGTCCCTGGAAATCTTTCCATTTGCCCGAATTTTGGTATAGCCTCCTGAATTAAGTCTAGAATGATGTGTGTTAAGTTTCGTGAAAATCGGTTCAGATTTAGATATAGCTCCCATATACATTTTCATCCGATTTTAGGTAAATGGTGTACCAAAGTCCCTATATATACTTCGATTTCCACGAAATTTGGCATAGAGTACTGAATTAAGTTTAGAATGATGTGTGCCAAGCTTCGTAAAAAACGGTTCAGATTTAGTTATAGCTCCCATACATATTTTCGTCCGATTTGGTAAATGGTGTACCAAAGTCCCTATATATCTTTCCATTTGCACGAAATTTGGCACATCGTAATGAATTAGGTCTAGAATGATGTGTGCTAAGTTTCATGAAAATCGGTTCAGATTTAGATATAGCTCCCATATATAGTTTCGCCCGATTTAAGGTAAATGGTGTAGCAAAGTCCCTATATATCCTTAGATTTGCACGAAATTTGGCATAGAGTACTGCATCAGGTCCAGAATCATGTGTGCTAAGTTTCGTGAAAATCGGTTCAGATTTAGATATAGCTGCCATATATAGTTTCGTCCGATTTAAGGTAAATGGTGTAGCAAAGTCCCTATATATCCTTAGATTTGCACGAAATTTGGCATAGAGTACTGCATCAGGTCCAGAATCATGTGTGCTAAGTTTCGTGAAAATCGGTTCAGATTTAGATATAGCTCCCATATATAGTTTCGTCCGATTTAAGGTAAATTGTGTACCAAAGTCTCTATATATCATTCGATTTGCACGAAATTTGTCATTGCGTACTGAATTAAGTCTAGAATGATGTGTGTTAAGTTTCGTGAAAATCGGTTCAGATTTAGATATAGCTTCCATATATAGCTTTCGTCCGATTTTAGGTAAATGGTGCACAAAAGCCCCTATATATCTTTCGATTTGCACGAAATTTGGCACAGGTTAATGAATTATGTCTAGAATGATGTGTGCTAAGTTTCATGAAAATCGGTTCAGATTTAGATATAGCTCCCATATATAGTTTCGCCCGATTTAAGGTAAATGGTGTAGCAAAGTCCCTATATATCCTTAGATTTGCACGAAATTTGGCATAGAGTACTGCATCAGGTCCAGAATCATGTGTGCTAAGTTTCGTGAAAATCGGTTCAGATTTAGATATAGCTCCCATATATAGTTTCGCCCGATTTAAGGTAAATGGTGTAGCAAAGTCCCTATATATCCTTAGATTTGCACGAAATTTGGCATTGCGTACTGAATTAAGTCTAGAATGATGTGTGTTAAGTTTCGTGAAAATCGGTCCAGACTTGGATATGGCTCCCATATATAGTTTCGTCCGATTTAAGGTAAATTGTGTACCAAAGTCTCTATATATCTTTCGATTTGCACGAAATTTGTCATTGCGTACTGAATTAAGTCTAGAATGATGTGTGTTAAGTTTCGTGAAAATCGGTTCAGATTTAGATATAGCTTCCATATATATTTTCGTCCGATTTATGGTAAATGGTGTAGCAAAGTCCCTATATATCTTTCGATTTGCACTAAATTTGGCACAGCGTACTGAATTAAGAGGAGAATGATGTGTGCAAAGTTTCATGAAAATCGGTTCGGATTTAGATATAGCTCCCATATATATTTTCGTCCGATTTTAGGTAAATGGTGCACCAAAGCCCCTATATATCTTTCGATTTGCAAGAAATTTGGCACAGGGTAATGAATTATGTCTAGAATGATGTGTGCTAAGTTTCATGAAAATCGGTTCAGATTTAGATATAGCTCCCATATATAGTTTCGCCCGATTTAAGGTAAATGGTGTAGCAAAGTCCCTATATATCCTTATATTTGCACAAAATTTGGCATAGAGTACTGCATCAGGTCCAGAATCATGTGTGCTAAGTTTCGTGAAAATCGGTTCAGATTTAGATATAGCTCCCATATATAGTTTCGTCCGATTTAAGGTAAATTGTGTACCAAAGTCTCTATATATCTTTCGATTTGCACGAAATTTGTCATTGCGTACTGAATTAAGTCTTGAGTGATGGGTGTTAAGTTTCGTGAAAATCGGTTCAGATTTATATATAGCTCCCATATATATTTTCATCCAATTTAAGGTAAATGGTGCACCAACGTCCCTATATATCTTTCGATTTGCACGAAATTTGGCACAGCGTACTGAATTAAGAGGAGAATGATGTGTGCAAAGTTTCATGAAAATCGGTTCGGATTTAGATATAGCTCCCATATATATCATCGTCCGATTTAAGGTAAATGGTGAACCAAGGACCCTATATATCTTTCGATTTGCACGAAATTTGGTATAGCCTACTGAATTAAGGCTAGATTGATGTGTGCTAAGTTTCATGAAAATCGGTTCAGATTTAGATATAGCTCCCATATATATTTTCGTCCGATTTAAGGTAAATGGTTTAGCAAAGGCCTATCATAGGTGTGGAATTTTTTGAGAATAGTTTTTTTGGTGTCCTATAATGGGTGTGGATTTTTTTGAGAATAGTTTTTTTGGTGTCCAAATAATTTAGCTTGGAAAAAAATTGTATTTCATGTTCTTTCTTGCCTTTTTTCCCAAGGGACTGTGCTTGTTTCTTAAGTCTTTTGATTTATCACCGAATAATGTTTTGATTATCAAATAAAATAACCCTAGATTGCATGTTTAGACCTCGGCGATGCATTTGCTTCAGATTTTCGGTATTTTTTGTTTTTGTTGTTGCACTTGTTGTTATGTCTGCTGCCCAATTTCACAATATTTTATTTTAAATTGTATAATAATGAATTGCGTTGTTACGTTCCGTTGTTCTGCCGCCACGCTAGATTTTTTCGTCATTAGTTGTAATGTGAAATAATAAAAAAAGACAAGCCACCTTTTACAAAAAAGAAAAAAAAATGTTAAACCAAAAACGGTGGCCTTATGTTCTGGTGTACCTGTAAAAGAGGTCTAAAAGTCGCTACGGCATTCATACCTTCCTTCCTTCGTTCGTTCATTTTTTATGTGTTCGTATTTCGTGTTATTGTTACTTAATTCAAGCGGAAATAATCATAAAAAACAGAGCAGCAAATGCCGCCGCCACCACCCAATATTACAAAACTTAGAACCAAAACTCACACACACATACACACTCACACACTCTCATAAAGACATCGTCACATTGGAGACAGTCATAAATCGGAAAACAAGACCAAGAATAATACCCGGCCCTGTGTGTTGGCCTGTGTAGTTTAATAATAGGGTTTTCATTTGTTGGAGTTTCCAGTTGAACAGCAATGAACTGTGTGACTGGCGCAGTGACTGATGTCAGTCAGTCACTCAGTTAGTTAGAAGTTAACCGACAGTCATTCCGTCGAAGTCACTTAGTTTGAATTTCTTTTGGGTTACAATTATTGTGGTGGCAATTCTCAGACCAGAGCAACCAGAAAAAAAATGAATGTATGAATGAATGTTGGAATGTTGTTGGTTCTGCTCTCGGGGTTGGTGTCATGTTTGATGTCGTCGCTGTTGTTGTTGTTGTTGCTGGTGGTGGTAGTGGTTGTGGTTGTGGCATGTTGCTCTACAGTTAGCTCATATTATGTGGTAATTGCATGCTGTAATCAAGTAATAAAAAATTATGTCTTTCTCTCGTCGAGGTTCTCGACATATTTTCCGGAATCTGCCAAACCATCCGAACACACACTAACATGTCTTAAAGCAAAGTAAGGAGAAGAAAAAATCCGATTCTAGGCCATTTGAAGGTAACCAATTTCCAGAGTTCATTTATAAGCCGCTTGTTACAGTTGTTAATTTTCTATTCCCCACTATTGTTGTATTAATGTGTGTATGTGTGTGTGTGTTTGTGTGTCAATCCGTTCGTTTTATTATCAAAATTTTGCCAATGGCAAGGTTTTTTTATCAAAAACCATAAAAATGTGTCTGAATGAATTCCGACAATTGCCTTCGGCTTTGTCATGGCTCTAAACGGGTTAATGAACTGTGTAAAATGCATAGAAAATGCTAATGTTCCGCAGCTCAGTTCTGCTGACATTGTAATGAATGGCTGTGTAGAATTACTACGAACCGTTATTTTTTGATGGCAAAAAAAAAAAAAAAAAAAAAAACTTCCAGCTTGGCTGCAGAAAATTGCTCCAATTTCACATGACTTGGAGGAGCAGAGGCAGAGAGAGAGAGGGCAGGTGGGGAAGAAATTATGCAATCTGTTTTTCATCTGGTGTTCTGGTGTCCCATATAAAAACAATAATTATGACAGTTGTATGGCATGGCATTCGCATTTAAAATCAGCATAAATAACAAACTGTATTGTGATGATACGAAAGAAGATCGGAAAAATATTAAAAAAAAAAAAATATCCACGCCTATGATAGGACACTAAAAAATTAATTTTAAACCAGTAAGGAAAGTAGTAAAGTCGGACAGGGCCGACTATATGATACCCTTCACCACTTTGGGTATATTCAACAGATGAATCCTAAGAGACGTCGCATTTTTGAAGGACCATTAACATGAAAATGGATCCATATACATGTCATTCTGCAACCTATACGATATTTTTCATTTGGTCAGATTTTCAGGAAACTTAACACACATCATTCTGGACCTAATTCAGTACACTATGCCAAATTTCGTGCAAATCGAAAGTCATTTAGGGACTTTGGTGCCCCATTTACCCTAAATCGGACGAAACTATATGAGCTATATCTAAATATGAACCGATTTGCACGAAACTTAGCACACATCATTCAGCACTCAATTCAGTACCCTATGCCAAATTTCGTGCAAATCGAAAGATATATAGGGACTTTGGTACGCCATTTACCTTAAATCAGACGAAAATATATATGGGAGCTATATATAAATCTGAGCAGATTTTCCCGAAACATAACACACTTCATTCCACACTTAATGCAGTACGCTATGCCAAATTTCGTGCAAATCGAAAGATATATAAGGACTTTGGTGCACCATTTACTTAAAATCGGACGAAAATATATATGGGAGCTATATCGAAATCTGGACCGATTTTCACGAAACTTAGCACACATCATTCTATACTTAATACAGTACACTATGCCAAATTTCGTGGAAATCGAAGGATATATAGGTACTTTGGTGCCCCATTTACCTTAAATCGGATGAAAATATATATGGGATCTATATCTAAATCTGAACCGATTTTCAGGAAACTAGACCTAAATCATAAGGATTTGCCAAATTTCGTGCAAATCGAAAGATATATAGGGACTTTGGAGCCCCATTTACCTAAAATCGGACAAAACTATATATGGGAGCTATATCTAAATCTGCATCGATTTTCAGGAAACTTAACACACATCATTCTACATCTAATTCATTACGCTGTGCCAAATTTGGTGCAAATCGGATGATATTTAGGGACTTTGGTACACCATTTACCTTAAATCGGACGAAAATATATATGGGAGCTATATCAAAATCAGGACCGTTTTTCATGAAACTTTGCAGACATTATTCTAGACTTAATTGAGTACGCTATGTCAAATTTCGTGCAAATCGAAAGATATATAGGGTCCTTGGTGCACCAATTATCTTAAATCGGACGAAATTATATATGGGAGCTATATCTAAATCTGAACCGATTTGCAGGAAACTAAGCACACATCATTCTAGACCTAATTCATTACACTATACAAAATTTCGTGTAAATCCAAGGATATATAGGGACTTTTCTGCATCATTTACCCTAAATCGTGCGAAAATATATATGGGAGCTATATCTAAATCAGAACCGATTTTCTTGAATTTCAATAGGGTTCGTCCTTGGGCCAAATAAGTGACTTGTGCCAAATTTCATCCAAATCGAATCTCAAATGCGACCTGTACATTGTTTACAATTTAACATGGAGAGTCGGACGGAAGGACTGTCGGACATGCATAAATCGACTAAGAAGGTGATTCTATGCATGTTGTCAAAAAGAAGCATGTGTATATCTTGTTTCCTTTTGCCTCTTACCCTTCACAGTGAGGTGAAGGGTATACAAATCCGGGCCTAGGGTAGGGCATTAAAAAAATATTTAAAAAAAAAAAAAATTACGCCTATGGTAGGTCATTGAAAAATTGCCCAGATTTTGTTAAAAAATAATACTCATATTAGGAAAAAAAAACAAGTGAAAAAGCGTTAAGTTCGGCCGAGCCGAACTTTGTATACCCTCCACCATAGATATACTGACAGGTACTAGAAATGAAAATAAAGGAAACATACCAAAAAGTGGACCTATACCGACATGTCTAAAATCGGATTATGTAAACCATAATACAAATTTCAGAAATTTTTAATTGATAATTCAAATTCGAAGATGGGGAATATCGGTCCACTCCTTCTGAAACCTCCACAGAGGCTAGGTCTAAATGCGACTATAGTTCATTATCGAACCGTACGTTCTAATTTTTTACCCCGCTATCCTCTGCAGGTGAAATGATTACACTAGAGTCTTAGAACCAAACTCAAAACGCGGAACATATCAGATAACTATATTAATATAAAAAAGGGGGTTATATGGGGACTACCCCAAAAAGGGGGCGAATATTAATAATTTTTGGTAGAGAGATTTGGTACCTATTAAGAACTCAAAATACTAAATTACAGCTAATTCGGCGGAAAAATACGATCAAAACCCCCAAAATTCTAAAAATTGGGAGGTACCATTATATAGGGGCTACCAGAAAAAGTGGACCTATATTTATAATTTTTTGTGGAGACATTAAGGACCCAATAAGAACCCAATGTAGCAAAGTTCAGCGAAAAACGTGCTCAAGAACCCCAAAATACCGAAAATTGGGGGGTACCCTTATATGGGGGCTACCCGAAAAAATTGACCTATATACATAATTTTTTTAGAGAGGTTTGGTACCTATTAAGAACTCAAAACACTAAATTACAGCCAATTCGGCGGAAAAATACGACCAAAACCCCCAAAATACTGAAAATTAGGAGGTTCCGTTATATGGGGGCTACCAGAAAATATGGACCTATACTTATAATTTTTTGTGGAGACATTTAGTATCCAATAAGAACCCAATGTACCAAATTTCAGCGAATTCGGCTGAAAAAGGCGCTCAAGAACCCTAAAATACCGAAATTTGCCGGGTACCCTTATATGG
Organism: Musca vetustissima; assembly: GCF_032173495.1. Taxonomy (NCBI): domain Eukaryota; kingdom Metazoa; phylum Arthropoda; class Insecta; order Diptera; family Muscidae; genus Musca; species Musca vetustissima. Next base: position 44,269 of record NW_026877911.1, on the reverse strand, counting down.
GAGCTATGCCTAAACGTGGACCGATATATCCCATCTTCGAACTTGACCTGCCTGCAGACAAAAGACAACCCTATGCAAAATTTCAGCACCCTATCTCAATTCCTTCAGAAGATAGCGTGATTACAACAGACGGACAGACGGACAGACGGACGGACATGGCTAGATCGTCTTAGAATTTTACCCTGATCATGAATATATATACTTTATAGGGTCGGAAATGAATATTTCGAGGAGTTACAAACGGAATGACAAAATTAATATACCCTCCATACTATGGTGGAGGGTATAATAAATATTTTTAACATGGCCATATAATTTCGAGCTTATAACAAGTCCATTTCAAATCATTAAACTTTCTTTTTGTAAATCCCATAAAATTTTTAAAGACAAAATTTGGATGATGGCTTCCGCCATCATCAATCAATTCGTGATGACTTTAGCCATTACACGGAAATTCGATATAATGTTGCAGCATGTGAAGCACTCACTTTTCATGACCATTCGGTTCGGGAGTTTTAAAATCAATTATATTTTTATCTTAAAAAAAATTGGAAAAAAATAAAACTCAATGAACATGAGAAAGTTCGGCAGGTAATTATTTGTTAGTAGTTCGTTTTGTGTGTTTAAAACAGTGAGTGAGAGTTTTCAAAATTCCAAACTATGGGTTGTCAAAAAAAAGTTTGCCATGATTCGCATGTTATCTTCTTAAATGGGATATAATTATACCCAGTAGCTCTCTTAGCTTATTAATTATGGAAATTGATAAGCGAAACACAAAACAACAACAACAACAACAAAACTAATATGATTAGCAAAGGGTGGAGTTGAAGAAATTTTTTAATTAGATGATTTTATCTTAAAAAAAAACCAGTAAGGAAAGTAGTAAAGTCGGACGGGGCCGACTATATGATACCCTTCACCACTATGGATATATTAAACAGGACTATTAACATGAAATTGGATGAAATAAAATATGTGATATTTATCTAAATGTGAATCTACCTATATATCCATAAGTTATATAAATCGACTTCAATCAAATATAAATAGGTTATCTGTTGGGCTATGTCTGTACTTCTAGAAAACGCAACTACGTAATTCTATGCTCAATTTTGTACGTTGTGCAAAATTTGATGTCAACCTGACTAGCATGAAGAGTTTGATGTCCAATTTACTTAAAATCGGGCGAAAATATATATGGAAGCTCTATCCAAATATATCGAAGGATATATAGGGACTTTGGTGCACCATTTACATGAAATCGGACGAAACTATATCTGAATCTGGGCCGATTTTCTCGAAACTGGGCAGACATCATTCTAGCCTCAATTCAGTACGTTATGCCAAATTTCCTGCAAATCGAAAGATATATAGGGACTTTGGGGCACCATTAACATGAAATCGGACGAAACTATATATGGGAGCTATATCTAAATCTGGACCGATTTTCGCGAAACTGGGCAGACAACATTCTAGCCTCAATTCAGTACGTTATGCCAAATTTCATGCAAATCGAAAGATATATAAGGACTTTGGTACACCATTTACCTTAAATCGGAGGAAGATATATAAGGGAGCTATATCTAAATCTGAACCGATTTTCACGAAACTTTGCACACATCATTCTAGACTTAATTCAGAGCGCTATGCCACATTTCGTGCAAATCGAAAGATATATAGGGACTTTGGTGCACCATTTACATGAAATCGGACGAAACTATATATGGGAGCTATATCTAAATCTGGACCGATTTTCACGAAACTTGGCAGACATCATTCTAGACCTAAATGATTAGGCTGTACCAAATTTCGTGCAAATCGAAAGATATATAGCGACTTTGGTGCACCATTTACATGAAATCGGACGAAACTATGTATGGGAGCTATATCTAAATCTGGACCGATATTCTCGAAACTTGGCAGACACCACTCGAGGCTTAATTCAGTACGTTATGCCAAATTTCGTGCAAATCGAAAGATATATAGGGACTTTGGGGCACTATTTACATGAAATCGGACGAAACTATATATGGGAGCTATATCTAAATCTTGACCGATTTTCACGAAACTTGGCAGACATCATTCTAGACCTAATTCATTATGCTGTACCAAATTTCGTGCAAATCGAAAGATATATAGGGACCGTTTACATTAAATCGGTTAAATATATATATGGGAGCTATATCTAAATCTGAACCGATTTTTCCCAATTTCAATAGGGTTCGTCCTTGGGCCAAACAAATGAGCTGTGCCAAATTTCATCCAATTCGGATCATAAATGCGACCTGTACTTTGCTCACAAAAATACATGGACAGACAGACGGACGGACGGACATGCATAAATCGACTTAGAAAGTGATTCTATGCATATTCTCAAAGGGAACCATGGGTCTATCTCGATTATTTTTGCCTGTTACAAACATATGCACAAAGACATAATACCCTGTACCACAGTGTGGTGAAGGGTATAAATATTGGGATTATCTTGAAATGGACCAAAAACTTTATTTTTGTCTGATTTTCTGGTCGCTGTAGAGACCACAATTATGGCCCAAACATCGCGAATTTTTACATTGAGAAGGGGATCGGGCCAAAGAAAAAGCATACCTGTTTTGATAAAGATCGGTCAATATTTAGCGGGTCAAATGGACCCTGACTTTTGTGTGAAAAATAACAAAATTTGTATTCTATACCGTTTAGATTTACCCCTGAGGCACATAGACCCGAGAAATTGATGGTATATACAAGAGGAGTGGCTGGCCTTTAAACTGATACCAATTATATGGTTGTATGTACTCGGATGTGGGAGTTACACGTAAATATTTACGGGTGCTTACGTACTGAGATATTATTTAGCAACCCATTACTACACTAGAGGGCGCTGATCGTTTTGAAATTTTCCATGAGATTCCAGTTATGGTCAAGGACAGCACTTATAATTTTCGGTGATGATCAGGGATCAAATAACAGATACAGACAGCGTGTTGAGGATGTGGAAGGAGCATTTTGAAAAAAAACTTCTGGTATCAAATAGTGGTGGTGAGGGAGCTACCCCAGAACAAATAAGAGATAAGATGGTATAGAGTGTATACCACCTAGCCAAGATGAGGTCAGAATAGCAATTAATCGGCTAAAGAACAATAAAGCAACAGGAGCTGATGATTGGTTACCAGCCGAACTATTCAAGACTGGTGGTCAGATGCTGGTCAGGATCATGCACCAGCTGATTAGTACAATTTGGCTAGAGGAATTCATGCCCAATGATTGGAACCTCAGCATCCGGTGTCCCGTGCACCAAAAAAAAAAGGAGACAAGACGATATGTGCCAACTATAGAGGAATAAGTCACCTTCCCATCGCATATAAAGTGCTATCCAGTGTGCTGTGTGAACGATTGAGGCCAATGGACATTATTGGACCATACAAATACGGCTTCAGACCTGGCAAATCCACCATTGACCAGATTATCACTCTGCGCCAAATCCTGGAAAAGACCCACGACGAACACATCGACACATACCACCTATTCGTCGACTATAAAGCCGCATTCGACAGCCCTATCCGTTCAGAGGTGTTTAAAGCCATGTCTGCGTTTGACATTCCTACAAAATTAATAGGGCTATGCAGGATAACTTTATGTGGCACAAGATCAGCAGTAAAAGTCGGAAAGGACCTATCGGAGTCCTTCAATACTGAACGAGGATTCAGACAAGATGACAGTTTGTGGTGTGTGATCTTTTTCACCCTGCCGGAAAAGGTCATACGAGAGGCAAAGGTGAACCGAAATGGCACCCTGTACACCAAACAACACATGTTACTGGCCTACGCCGATGACATCGATATAATGGGTCGAATATTGCGAGCGGTAACAGCCACCTTTGAACAAATTGAGAAGGAGGAGTCTGCCAAAATGGATGTGGCAGTAAACGGCGAGAAGACCAAGCTGATGGTATCAACGCGCAAGACGTCCAGTAGACTCGGACTCGGACTGTGGAACTTGAGAACTACAGCTTCGAGGTAGTTAAAGATTTTATATACCTTGGTACCGCCATAAATAAAACGAATGACATCAGTTTTGAAATTCGGAGAAGGATTGTGATGGCCAACAGATGCTGCTATGGTCTAAGTAAGCAGTTTAGAAACAAGGCCACCTCTCGCCAGCAGACCAAACTCACCCGTTACAAGACGCTGATACTACCCGTGCTGTTATATGGATCTGAAGCATGGGTACTTGCGCAAGCAAATGATGCGGCAGCTCTTGGGATGTTTGAAAGAAAAATTCTCCGAAAGATCTATGGGCCGATCTGCGTTGATGGTGAATATCGGCATCGAATGAACCCCAAGCTTTGCTATTTGTACGCGGACATGAACATAGCCAGTCGTATTGAGCTGCAGCGACTATGGTGGCTAGGACATGTTGTGCGAATGAATGAAAATACCCCAGCTCAAAAGGCATATAAAAGTGAGCCTACTGATGGTTCCCGTAGAAGGGAAAGGCCACGAATTAGATGGCAATACCAAGAATTAGATGAAAAGACCAACATCTTGAAACGTGGTCTTTCAAATTGGAGGAGATGCGCATAAAACCGACGCACTTGGAAATATTTTTTTAAGCTCGGCTTATGGAACAACCGTTCTGTAACAAACCATCTAAGTAAGTAAGATCAGATAATAATATTGGGATGAAGTGGACCTAAAACTTAATTTTTTGTGTTTTTTTTTTTTGAGCCGATCTATAGGCCACAATTTAAAGCCGAACTTCACAACACAACGCACGGTGAAGGGAATCTCGACAAGTAATTAAAAGTTCTGTACTGAATATTAGTAATATTTCTTGGCCTCTAGTCGGTCAAGAGGGTGCAACTATCACGATATATTGCCCAGGCTCGGAAATAAAATCCGCAGAAAGTTAGACTTCCGTGTTGTGTAGGGTATCATATGATCGGCCCCGTCCGACTACACTGCTCTGCTCACTGGTCTAAAAGTATTGGTATACCCTTCACCCCACTGTGGTACAGGGTATTATGCCTTTATACATATGTTTTGTAACATGCAAAAGGAAACGAGATAAACACATGGTTCCTTTTGAGAATATGCATAGAATCACTTTCTGAGTCGATTTATGCATGTCCTTCCGTCCGTCCGTCTGTCCATGTTAAATTGTAAACGAAGTACAGGTCGCATTTATGATTCGAATTGGATGAAATTTGGCACAGCTCATGTATTTGGCCCAAGGACGCACCCTATTGAAATTGGGAAAAATCGGTTCAGATTTAGATATAGCTCCCGTATATATTTTCGTCCGATTTCAGGTAAATGGTGCAACAAAGTACCTATTTATCTTTCGATGTGCACGAAATTTGGCATATCGTATTAAATTAAGTCTAGAATGATGTGTGCTAACTTTCCAGTAAATCGATTCAGATTTAAATATATCTCCCATATATATTTTCGTCCGATTTTAGGTAAATGGTGCACCAATGTCCCTTAATATCATTCGATTTGCACGAAATTTGACATGACGTACTGAATTGAGCCTAGAGTGATGTCTGCCAAGTTTCGTGAAAATCGGTCTAGATGTAAATATTGCTCCCATATATTTTTATACCCTTCACCACACTGTGGTACAGGGTATTATGTCTTTGTGCATATGTTTGTAACAGGCAAAAGGAAACGAGATAGACACATGGTTCCTTTTGAGAATATGCATAGAATCACTTTCTGAGTCGATTTATGTCCGTCCGTCCGTCTGTCTGTCGATGTAAAATTGTAAACAAAGTACAGGTCGCATTTATAATCCGAATTGGATGAAATTTAGCACAGGTCACTTATTTGGCCCAAGGACGAACCCTATTGAAATTGGGACAAATCGGTTCGGATTTAGATATAGCTCCCATATATATATTTAACCGATTTAATGGAAACGGTCCCTATATATGTTTCGATTTGCACGAAATTTGGTACAGCCTAATCATTAAGGTCTAGAATGATGTCTGCCAAGTTTCGTAAAAATCGGTCCAGATTTAGATATAGCTCCCATATATAGTTTCGCCCGATTTCTTGTAAATGGTGCCCCAAAAGTCCCTATATATCTTGCGATTTGCACGAAATTTGGTAAAGCCTAATCATTTAGGTCTAGAATGATGTCTGCCAAGTTTCGTGAAAATCGGTCCAGATTTAGATATAGCTCCCATATATAGTTTCGTCCGATTTCAAGTAAATGGTGCCCCAAAGTCCTAATATATCTTTCAATTTGCACGAAATTTGGCATAACATACTGAATTGAGGCTAGAATGATGTGTGCCAAGTTTCGTGAAAATCGGTTCAGATTTAAATATATCTCCCATATATATTTTCCTCCGATTTAAGGTAAATGGTGCTCCAAAGTCCCCGAATATCATTCGATTTGCACGAAATTTGGCATAGCGTACTAAATTGAGACTAGAGTGTTGTGTTTTAAGTTTCGTGAAAATCGATTCAGATTTAGATATAGCTCCCATATATATTTTCGTCCGATTTAAGGTAAATGGTGCACCAATGTCCCTTAATATCATTCGATTTGCACGAAATTTGACATGACGTACTGAATTAAGTCTAGAATGATGTGTGTTAAATTTCATGAAAATCGGTTCAGATTTAGATATAGCTCCCATATATATTTTCTTCCAATTTTAGGAAAATAGTGTACGAAATACCTTAAATTTACTTCGATTTGCACGAAATTTGGCATAGCGTACTAAATTGAGGCTAGAGTGTTGTGTTCTGAATTGAGTATAGAAGGATGTGTGCTAAGTTTCCAGAAAATCGATTCAGATTTAGATATAGCTCCTATATATATTTTCGTCCGATTTTAGGAAAATATTGTACGAAAGACCTTAAATTTACTTCGATTTGAAATTTGGCATAGCGTACTAAATTCAGACTAGAGTACTGTATGTTAAATTTCGAGAATATGGGTTCAGATTTAGATTTAGCTTCCATATATATTTTCGTCCGATTTAGGGTAAATGGTACATCAACCTATATATACCTATATACCTATATATCTTTCGATGTGCACGAAATTTGGCACAGCGTACTGAATTAAGCCTAGAATGATGTGCGCATAGTTTCGTAAAAATCGGCTCAGATTTAAATATAGTTCCCATATATATATTTTCGTCCGATTTTATGTAGAATGCCCAAAGGGGTGAAGGATATCATATAGTCGGCCCAGTCCGACTTTACTACTTTCCTTAATGGTTTTAGTATACAATAGGCGTGGATTTTTTAAAAAGTATTTTTTTTGAATTCTAAAATTATTTTAAGTTGCCGGAATACCGTAACTTTGGAAATCGAAAATATTAATCAAAAAATTATATATTTTTTATATAAAAACTTGATGTTGAAGTGTGACCAATAAATAAATTTGAAAAATTGCCGTGCTCATTAATCATTGACAAATAAAGAAAGCCATTAAAATATCAAAAAAAAAAAAAAAATTAATTTTGAAATATTGGACAAAGATTAAAAATATCTAAAAAATGTTGTTGTCTATTTTTAGAAGGCCACCCACAGAAAATTCAACATAAACTAAAAATTGCGTGTTTATTGCCACTTTTTTATGATTTCTCAGGTCTCTCCCTCTCTCTCTCTCTCCCTCAATCTGTAGTTATTTTCACACAGATCACCCACCACTCACACTTGTCGCTTAAGTCTTTTGTTTCTAGATAACAATGAAATGCGGAAGTAATTGACACAATTTTTACGAAAAAGACAAAAAATATTCTCAACAATTTTCACAACTTCTACTTTGAAGAAGAATAATAAAAAAATACATTGTCACAAAAAAAAAAAATCTCATGAAAAATCATGAAAATAATCAGGGTAATAAAAACTAATAACAGATTTTCCATTTACTTTTTTTTCCTTCGTCTTATAATTATCACCTATTTTTATGGCCTTAGAAAATTTTGAATTTTTTTCTTCTCTCATTTTTAAAAAAAAATTGACACAGAAACACAGTTTCATTGTTTTCTTTCATTTTTTTATTTTTATTTTTTTTTCTGTTCTTTCAGTAACACTTTTTCCCCACTTGAGAATTTTTTAAATATTTCTTTCGTTTTTGCTGTTTTCGATGATTAAGAACCTTTTAAACGTTCTTTTGAAATATTACGGTTTTCATCAATTCTTAGCCCACAAACAAAACAACAGATTAGGCAAACGATTTATAACTAGCCGGGCCAAAAGAAAACAAACCGATTAACAAAACGTGGCCGCTGCAAACAACAACAACACCAACAAAAAGCAACCACTTTTAAATATTTTGACGTTGAATATTGTGAAAGTAAAAATCCACCGTTAACAAACAAAATTAATAGAGCTCATATTAATATAGAATCTTTGACCAATAAATTATGTTAAGAATTTTTGAAAAATTATCGAAGCAGACAGCCATATACTTAACGAGAAAATTAAGTGGTTAAGAGGAAATTATAAAATTTGAGGACTAGGAAAATATTTTAAAAATATGAAGGCCTTATATATGGTCGCTAAAAATTAATTTAAACCAGTAAGGAAAGTAGTAAAGTCGAATTGGGCCGACTATATGATACCCTCCACCACTTTGGGTATATTCTACATATGTGTCCTAACAGACGTTACGTGTTTGTTATATATCTATATCTGAACCGATTTCAGGGAAACTTGCCAGTACGTAGTGTCAATCTGGTCTTTTCACGACACTTAGCAACATCACTCTAGACTTAATTCAGAGCCCTATAGCAAAATTCGTGCAAATCGAAAGATATTTAGGGACTTTGGTGCAACATTTACCTTAAATCGGACGAATATATATATATATATATATATATGGGGGCTATATGTAAATTTGAACCGATTTTTTCGGAACTTAACACACCTCATTGTAGACTCTATTCAGTACGCTACACCAAAATTCTTGCAAATCCAAAGATATATAAGGACTTTGGTGCACCATTTACATGAAATCGGACGAAACTATATATGGGAGCTATATCTAAATTTGGAGCGATGTTCTCGAAACTTGGCAGACATCATTCTAGGATCAATTCAGTACGTTATGTCAAATTTCGTGAAAATCGAAAAATATATAGGGACATTGGCGCACCATTTACCTAAAATCGGACGAAAATATATATATGGGAGCTATATCTAAATCTGAACCGATTTTCACTAAACTTAGCACACATCTTTCTAGGCTTAATTCAGTGCGATATGCCGAATTTCGTGCCAATCGAAAGATATAGAGGCACTTTTGTGCTCCATTTACATAAAATCGGAGGAAAATATATATGGGAGCTATATATAAATATGAACCGATTTTCTGGAAACTTAACACACATCACGCTAGACTTAATTTAATACGCTATGCCAAATTTCGTGCACATCGAAGGATATATAGGAACTTTGGAGCACCATTTACCTTAAATCGGACGAAAATATATGGGAGCTATATCTAAATCTGAACCGATTCCAACAAAAATTTGGCATACATCAGCTGGGACATAATTCAGAACTCTGTGCAAAATTTTGCTTCATTCGGACCAATATTGGGAGTTAGGTGCACTATTAACATAACATCGGACTAAACTATATATGGGAGCTATATCTTAATCTGAACCGATTTTCTCCAATTTCAATAGGGTTCGTCCTTGGATCAAATCGGGGCCGGGGACGGGGCCGAATATATGATACCCTACACAGCTTCCACGAAAATTTAACTTTCTGTGGTTTCATATTCTAAGCTTGGGCGATATTTCGCGATATTTGCACCCTCTTGACCGACTAGCAAATATTTATAATATTCAGTAGACGAGGACTGTACTTTTCCTGATTCTCTTACCGTGGGTTATGTTGTGATGTTGGGCTTTCAAATGTGGCCTATAGATCGGCTCGAAAAAAAAACACAAAAAAGAAAATTAAGTTTTCGGTCCATTTCATCCCAAAATTATTATCTGATCTTACTTACTTAGCTGGCTTGTTACAGAACGGTTGTTCAATAAGCCGAGCTTAAACAAGATATCCAAGCGCGTCGATCTTGTGCTCATCTCCTCCAATTTGAAAAACCACGTTCCAAGATGTTGTTTTCTACTTGGTCTTTCCATCTGATTCGTGGCCTACCCCTTCTACGAGTTCGGTCTGCTGGCGGGAGGTGGCCTTATTTCTAAACTGCTTACTTAGACCATGATAGCATCTTTTGGCCATCAAAATAATTCTCCGAATTTCAAAACTGATGTCATTCGTTTTGTTTATGTTGTTACCGAATGCGGCTTTATAGTCGACGAATAGGTGGTATGTGTCGATGTGTTCTTCGTGGGTCTATTCCAGGATTTGGCGCAGAGTGAAAATCTGGTCAATGGTGGATTTGCCAGGTCTGAAACCGCATTGGTATGGTCCAATAATGTCATTGGCTTCAATCGTTTACACAGCACACTGGATGGCACTTTATATGCGATGGGTAGAAGGCTAATTCCTCTATAGTTGGCACATTTATCATGCTTATTCATTGGACCGATCCCCTTTTCCATGTAAAATTTCGCGATGTTTGGGACATAATTGCGGCCTCTGGAGCGACCAGAAAAAAACCGACAAAAATTAAGTATTTTGTTCCATTTCATCCTCTAAATATCAACCGATCTTTACCAAAAACAATAGGGGTCTCCATTGGCCAGAACCCATCCTACGTGCAAAATTTCGTGAAGATTGGTCCATAACTGTGGCCTGTATCGTGTTTACAAATTATAATGGACGGACGGACGGACACACATGTCTAGATCGACTCAGCTAGATGAGATATGATGATCGGTTTACTTAATTGTTTAGGGTATAAATATTTTTTAAAAAATCTACGCCTATGATACTTTTTTTTAACATTTAGTTTAATATTCTGCTTCTTCTTGAAAACAACAAACACAATAAATAAGCATTTGAAAGAAAGTTATTCTTCATGTCTTCATGGCCTTTTGAGAATTTCTACCAACGAATGTCTGAGCGGCTATGTCTTCTGTCATGTTTTTTTTGCTCCTCAGTCATTCTACACAGCATTCAACAAATCTGACAGGCGGCAATAGCAAAAAACTGAAATAAAACAACAGTCGCCACATTTGTGGCAAACACCACAACAAACCAACGACCGAACGAAGTAACGGCATCGGTTACACCAAATAACTGTTCTCACTTTCTGGTGGATGAAATTTGAGTTTTTCCCCGGCATCTCGGCATGGAAACCTTTTTTCTTTCAAAAGATTGATGCCGGCTGATGATGATGACGACGATGGCGATGATGTTGATGTCTTGTCGGTCGGTGGGTCTTGGTGGTGGTGGTGGTGTTGTTGTTTTTGTCGTCTTTGGTACTTCTCTGCAAGTACATATCGCATCTACCGGTTTTCCTTCACCCATTCATTAATTTTACTGTTTTCAAATGATGTGTTTTGTTGTAGCTGTTGTTGTTGTTTTGGTTGCTCTTAGATTCCACATTTTGTATCCGGTGTCGTTAGTTGTCACTTTTTTCCGCTTTGACATTTCATCTCTCTCCCCCTCCCCCCCCCCCCTCTCTCCTTCCTTCCGCATAAGTTTTTCTTTTCCTCATTTTGATCTTGTTAAAGCATACAAATTAGACCGGAATTAAAAAAATCAAAAACTTTCTTCAATTGTTGTTGTTGTTGTAGATTTTATTGTAGCTGAGATGAGGTGAGGAAATTATCGACGGGAAAAAAGTTCAATAGCCAATTTCACAATTACAAGGTGATCGCATTAAAAAAAGATTTAAAAATTTCCAATAAATTTCACCAGCCTAAATGAACAATGAAGAAATTTTTGATTTATCATGTCAAAAAAATCATATTTATGGAAAATCATATATCATGCATAAAAAAGTCATTGTGGTTTTCCATAAAAAACATCTTTGTAGGGGCCATGCTCGGGCGTGGATTTGTATACCCTTCACCACACTGTGGTACATGGTATTATGTCTTTGTGCATATGTTTGTAACAGGCAGGAAACGAGATAGACACATGGTTCCTTTTGAGAATATATGCATAGAATCACTTTCTGAGACGATTTATGCATGTCCATCCGTCCGTCCGACCGACCTGTCCTACCATGTTAAATTGTAAACAAAGTACAGGTCGCATTTATAATACGAATTGGATGAAATTTGGCACAAGTCACTTATTTGGCCCAAGAACGAATTGGAATTGGTAAAAATCGGTTCAGATTTAGATATAGCTCCCGATATAGGCACCAAAGTCCTTATATATAATTCGATTTGCACGAAATTTGGCATAGCGTACTGAATTAGGTCCAGAATAATGTGTGCTAAGTTTCGTGAAAATCGGTTCAGATTTATATATAGCTCCCATATATAGTTTCGTCCGGTTTAAGGTAAATGGTATACCAAAGTACCCATATATCTTTCGATTTATACGAAATTTGGCATAGAGTACTGAATTAGGTCCAGAATAATGTGTGCTAAGTTTCGTGAAAATCGGTTCAGATTTATATATAGCTCTCATATATAGTTTCGTCCGATTTTATGTAAATGGTGCACCAAAGTCCATATATATAGTTCGATTTGCACAAAATTTGGCATAGCGCAATGAATTAAGTTTAGAATTAGGTGTGTTAAGTTTCCAGAAAATCGGTTCAGATTTAAATATAGCTCTCATATATATTTTCGTCCGATTTAAGGTAAATGATGCACCAAAGTCCCTAAATATCTTTTGATGTGCACGAAATTTGGCATTGCGTAATGAAATGAGCCTAGAGTGATGTCTGCCAAGTTTCGTAAAAATCGGTTTAGATTTAGATATAGTTCCCATATAGGTTCGTCCGACTTAATGTAAATGGTACACCAAAGACCCTTTATATCTTTCGATTTGCACGAAATTTGGATTTATAAAAAATGACGGAATGCACAAAAAATTCTGAAATAAATGTAACCTAACATGTGACAAGTTTCGATGAAATCGCTTTAGATCCGATATTTTGTTTTAAATATATTTACATAATATTGTCCCATTGTAAGAAGCAACTCTATATCTGACCAAATTTCATGTTAATGGTTCTTCAGAAAACGCGACGTCTGTTAGGATTTCATCTTTTGATTATACCCAAAGTGGTGAAGTGGTGGTCGGCCCCGTCCGTCTTTACTACTTTCCTTATTGTTTTACCCCACAAAATGATTCTTTAAAAATCTGCACTTTGTGTCCCAAAAAATTTTTTGGCACTTCGAAAAAATTTTCTTTGAAAATCTATGACTTTTGGGCACTTCGAAAAAATATTCCTTAAAAAATCTACGCCTTTTGGGCACTTCGAAAAAATATTCTTTAAAAATCTACGCCTTTTGGCCACTTCGAAAAAATATTCTTTAAAAATCTACGCCTTGTGGTGTCCCTTGAAAAAATATTCTTTAAAAAATCTACGCCTTCTAAATACCCCTAAAATTTTTCTTTAAAAAAATCTACGCCTTTGGGTACTCCAAAAAATTATTCCTTTAAAAATCTACGCCTTTTGGGTACCCCTAAAAATGTTCTTTAAAAAATCTACGCCTTGTGGGTACCCTTGAAAAAATATTTTTTAAAAAATCTACGCCTTGTGGTGACCCTTGAAAAAATATTCTTTAAAAAATCTACACCTTGTGGGTGCCCCAAAAAATGTTCTTTAAAAATCTACCCCTTGACGGTACCCCGAAAAAATATACTTTAAAAAATCTACGCCTTGTGAGTACCCTTGAAAAAAATATTCTTTAAAAAAATCTACGCCTTTTGGTGACCCTTGAAAAATATTTTTTAAAAAATCTACGCCTTTTGGTGACCCTTGAAAAATATTTTTTAAAAAATCTACGCCTTTTGGTGACCCTTGAAAAATATTCTTTAAAAAATCTACGCCTTGTGAGTACCCTTGAAAAAAATATTCTTTAAAAAATCTACGCCTTTTGGTGACCCTTGAAAAATATTTTTTAAAAAATCTACGCCTTTTGGTGACCCTTGAAAAATATTTTTTAAAAAATCTACGCCTTTTGGTGACCCTTGAAAAATATTTTTTAAAAAATCTACGCCTTTTGGGGACCCTTGAAAAATATTTTTTAAAAAATCTACGCTTTTTGGTAACCCTTGAAAAATATTCTTTAAAAAATTTATGCCTTGTGGGTACCCCAAAAAATATTCTTTAAAAAATCCACGCCTTTTGGTGACTCTTGAAAAAATATTCTTTAAAAAATCAACGCCTTGTGGGTAGCCCAAAAAATTATTCTTTAAAAAATCTACGCCTTGTTGTGACCCTTTAAAAAATCTACGCCTTGTGGTGACCATTAAAAAAATATTCTTAAAAAAATCCACGCCTTGTGGGCACTTCGAAAAAATATTCTTTAAAAAATCTACGCCTTGTGGGTACCTCGAAAAAATATTCTTTAAAAAATCCACACCTTGTGAGTACCCCTAAAAATGTTCTTTAAAAAATCCACGACTTGTAGAGGATCTGAAAAAAATACTCTTTAAAAATCTACTCCTAGAGGGTAGCCCAAAAAATTATTCTTCAAAATATCTACGCCTTGAGAGTATCCCAAAAAAATATTCGTTAAAAAACTACCCCTTGTCGGTACCCCGAAAAAAAAAAATTCTTTAGAAAATCTAAAATCTAAGCAATGCAAATGACCATGGATTTCATGTTGATACAATTTTCTATTTTTTTTTTGTTTTTGTTGTGGTTGTTTTTTTTTTTTTTGATTTTCTATCTTCCCCAGAAAAAAATCTCCTAAATCACTTTTCCCCAAACGAGATTACAGTTATGAATAATTAATGGCAGTCAACACCTTTTTGGCCCAAAACAGCTGTGATGAAAAAAGCTGGCCACAGTCATAAGGTGCTTGTGTCTTAAGTCTTTTGTTTTGGTTTAAAGGGGGAAACAATAACAGAAAGAAAAACATTGTCTATTGTTTTTGTATTTTTGAAAATTTATTTACATGCCCTACAAAAAATAACAACAACAATGTTTTCGATGTTAGGAAATTTTTTCTTCTTTACAGAGATTTTCCCTTAACGGTATACGAACAAAGCTATCAAAGCATCACTACTACTAACCTGAAGAGCTGAACAATAAAACTATTTAATTCAATAAATCCAGGGAAGAACAAGAACAATAACAACAACAATAATAACAACAACAATAATAACAACAACAATAATAACAACAACAATCGTTAGATTTATTAGCATACAAACCGCATATCAAAAATCCATAGAAAATATTTTGTCCACAAATTAACATAAACCACCATCTGTGGATGCTGGAAAACCCTGGGGGGGGGAGAGGGGCAGGGCATGGGGGAAACCGAGAATAAATCTCATGGACGTAAATAAAAGAAAAATTCCAATTGGAAAAAAATATTAAATAATGTATGATGATGACGGGGATACAGTGGACCCTGGCTTTGTTGACTACATTCCCCCCATGGAGTCACATTTCTAATTAGCAATTCTTATTGGATTTTTTTCTCCTACTGCGGCTCATACCACAATTGTTGGTTTACGTTAGAATCAAATCAACCACAATGTATGGAACTCTGTGGGTATGAAGGTGTGTGTGTTATGTGTGTGCCTTTGCGGATTCTTAATAACCATGTCATGGGAAAATCTCTGGCTTGCATGTTCTAATCCCATAGATATCTGACTCTGTTTCTGAATCCGACTACCATCATCCGCTAATATGTTGAAGACATTTTTTTATGATTCCCCATTCATTAGATTTTATTTTAATTTAAATAATATTATGAACACACACACACTCATTTAATGATAAACAAAGACTAGGTCAGTTCATAGGCATCTTGGCGAGAAACGAACTCAGAACGAAACATTTCACAGAGCAGAGCAAAAAAAAAAAAAAAAATACAAAAACCGCCAACATTATACCGACAATTGTTCATCATCAAAGCTGGAGATATTATTTTGATATCTGCCATGGATCGCGTCATTAGCATTAATAACAGCAATTCTGGAACTTCGGTTTGGATTAGCGGTATTTTTTATGTTCTGCCGTTTTTGTTTTCTTTCATTCATTCGAAATTAGTTGGCTGGCAAAACAAAACAAAGCGTTAATATATACGACATATTGACATAATTATAAACAAACAAAATGTGACGAAGAGACGGACAGACAGACATGGGCCATCAAAGAGCCCTCCAAAAAAAATGAATACCTTTTTCTTAGACAAAATTAAGTTATTTGTCTTCTGTCTTCTTAACAATTGGAAAGGTGCTAAAAAATTAAAGAACCATGTCTAAGCATAAATAAATAATGAGCAGATAAAGACCGGGGTGCCCTGAAAAAGGTTTTCTTTAAAAAAATCTACGACTTCTAAAAACTCAAAAAAAAAACCAGTAAGGGAAGTAGTAAAGTCGGACGGGGCCGACTATATGATACCCTTCACCACTATGGATATATTAAACAGGACTATTAACATGAAATTGGATGAAATAAAATATGTGATATTTATCTAAATGTGAATCTACCTATATATCCATAAGTTATATAAATCGACTTCAATCAAATATAAATAGGTTATCTGTTGGGCTATGTCTGTACTTCTAGAAAACGCAACTACGTAATTCTATGCTCAATTTTGTACGTTGTGCAAAATTTGATGTCAATCTGACTAGCATGAAGAGTTTGATGTCCAATTTACTTAAAATCGGGCGAAAATATATATGGAAGCTCTATCCAAATATATCGAAGGATATATAGGGACTTTGGTGCACCATTTACATGAAATCGGACGAAACTATATCTGAATCTGGGCCGATTTTCTCGAAACTGGGCAGACATCATTCTAGGCTCAATTCAGTACGTTATGCCAAATTTCCTGCAAATCGAAAGATATATAAGGACTTTGGTACACCATTTACCTTAAATCGGAGGAAGATATATACGGGAGCTATATCTAAATCTGAACCGATTTTCACGAAACTTTGCACACATCATTCTAGACTTAATTCAGTGCGCTATGCCAAATTTCGTGCAAATCGAAAGATATATAGGGACTTTGGTACGCCATTTACCAAAAATCGGCCGAAACTATATATGGGAGCTATATCTAAATCTGAACCGATTTTCACGAAACTTGGCACACATCTTTCGTGGCTCAATTCAGTACGCTATGCCAAATTTCGTGCAAATCGAAAGATTTTCAGGGTCTAAAGTCCGTAAATCGGGCGAAACTATATATGGGAGCTATATATAAATCTGAACCGATTTTCACGAAACTTGGCACACATCTTTCGTGGCTCAATTCAGTACGCTATGCCAAATTTCGTGCAAATCGAAAGATTTTCAGGGTCTAAAGTCCGTAAATCGGACAAAAATATATATGGGAGCTATATCTAAATCTGAACCGATTTTTCCCAATTTCAATAGGGTTCGTCCTTGGGCCAAACAAATGAGCTGTGCCAAATTTCATCCAAATCGGATCATAAATGCGACCTGTACTGTTACAAACATATGCACAAAGACATAATACCCTGTATCACAGTGTAGTGAAGGGTATAAAAACCTGAAAAAAGGCAGGGATAAAAATATGTTCCAAGTTTTAAATTTTTTAAAAAATATTTTATTAATTATAAA
This sequence comes from Musca vetustissima, assembly GCF_032173495.1. Lineage (NCBI taxonomy): Eukaryota > Metazoa > Arthropoda > Insecta > Diptera > Muscidae > Musca > Musca vetustissima. Next base: position 26,632 of record NW_026877911.1, on the reverse strand, counting down.
ATCCATGCCTATCTATATCCGATCACTAAGGATATAGCCATGGATTTTTTAAAAATAATTTTTTTAGAGACCCGACATAGGCGTGGATTTTTTACAAATAACTTTTTGCAGATCATAGACGTCGATTTGTTTAAATTAATTTTATTTTTGGCATTGTGCAGTGCCAAGAGTTTGTAACGCCGCGAAATATTGGTCCCACCTTTATGTATACCGATTGTCATATCTCGACTAGCTGAGTCGATCTAGACATGTGTGTCCGTCCGTCCGGCTGTCTAAGAGTTTGTAACGCCACGAAATATTGGTCCTAGACCCACCTTAAAATGTTCTTTAAAAAATCCACGCCTTGTGGGTACCCCTAAAAATGTTCTTTAAGAAATCCACGCCTTGTGGGTACCCCTAAAAATGTTCTTTAAAAAATCTACGCCTTGTGGGTACCCCTAAAAATGTCCTTTAAAAAATCCACGCCTTGTGGTGACCCTTGAAAAAATATTCTGTAAAAAATCTACACCCTGTGGTGACCCTTGAAAAAAAATATTCTTTAAAAAATCTACGCCTTGTCGGTACCTCGAAATAATATTCTTGAAAAATCCACGCCTTGTAGAGGATCTGAAAAAAATACTCTTTAAAAATCCACACCTAGGGGTACCCCCAAAATTATTCTTTAAAAATATACCCCTTGTCGGTATCCTGAAAAAAAATTCTTTAGAAAATCTAAAATCTAAGGCATGCAAATGACCATGGATTTCTTTTCTTGTTCTTTAAGTATGCCGATCGACATATCTCGACTCGATGTGTCGATCTAGACATGTATGTCCGTCCGTCTGTCCATTATAATTTGTAAACACGATACAGGCCACAGTTATGGACCAATATTCACGAAACTTTCCATGTAGGATGAAATTTGCATATAGGATGGGTTCTGGCCCAATGAAGACCCCTATTGTTTTTGGTAAAGATCGGTTAATATTTAGGGGATGAAATTGACCAAAAAACGTTATTTTTGTCTGATTTTCTGTTTACTCCAGAGGTCGCAATTATGGGCGAAACATAGCGAAATTTTTACATGTAGAATTGGATCGGGCCAAAGAATAAGCATGCCTGTTTTGATAAAGATCGATCAATATTTAGCGGGTCGAAGGGGCTCTGACTTTTGTGTGAAAAATGACAAAATTTGGAATCTATGACGTATATATTTACTCCTAAGGGACATAGACCCGAGAACTTAATAGTATATCCAAGAGGAGTGGTTGACCGCCAAATTGATACCAATTATATGGTCGTATGTACTCCGATGTGGGAGTTACACTTAAATATTTACAGGTACTTAGGAATTCAGATATTATTTAGCAACCCATTACCACACTAGAGGACGGAAATATAGCGCTGATCGCTTTGAAATTTTCCATGAGGATCCGGGTATGGTCAAGGACAACGCCTATAATTTTCGGTGATGATCAGATAATAATTTTAGGATGAAATGGACGGAAAACTTAATTTGTTGTGTTTTTTTGAGTCGATCTATAGGCCACAGTTGCAAGCCGAACATCACAACACAACTTACGTCGAAAGGAATCTGGACAAGTTATTAGAAGGGCTGTACTGAATATTAGTAATATTCGAAATATATGCCAGCGTAAGGAAGAGGTGCTGTTGACCTTTAATCGGACAAGATAGTACAAATATCACGAATTATTGCCCAGGTTCGGAATAAAAATCCACAGAAAGTAAGAGTTCCATGGTAATTGTGTAGGGTATCTTATGGTCGGGCCGTCCGACTATACTGTTCCGCTCACTGGTTTAAAAATATTTTTTAAGGATCGGATATAGGCATGGATTTTCATACCCTTCACCACACTGTGGTACAGGATATTATGTCTTTGTGTATATGTTTGTAACAGACAAAAGGAGACGATATAAACCCATAGTTCCTTTTGAGAATATGCATAGAATCACTTTCTGAATCGATTTATACATGTCCGTCCGTCTGTCTGTCTGTCCATGTTAAATTGTGAACGAAGTACAGATGACATTTATTATTCGAATTGGATGAAATTTGGCACAGCTCATTTATTCGGTCCAAGGACGAACCCTATTGAAATTGGGAAAATTCGGTTCAGATTTAGATATAGATCCAATATATAGTCTCGCCCTATTCTAGGTAAATGGTGCACTAAAGTCCCTGAATATTATTCGATTTGCACGAAATTTGGCACATCGTACTGAATTCAGTCTAGAACGATGTGTGTTAAGTTTTGTGAAAATCGGTTCAGATTTAGATATAGATCTCATAAATATTTTCGTCCGATTTAATGTTAATGATGCAACAAAGACCCTATATATCTATCGATTTGCAAGAAATTTGGCCCAGCGTACCGAATTGAGCCTAGAATGATGTCTGCCAAGTTTCGTGAAAATCGGTCCAGATTTAGATATAGCTCCCATATATATTTTCGCCCGATTTCATGTAAATAGTGCACCAAAGCCAATATATATCTATCGATTTTCACGAAATTTGGCACAGAGTAAGGAATTAAGTCTAGAATGATGTGTGTTAAGTTTCTTGGAAATCGGTTCAGATTTAGATATAGCTACCATATATATTTTCGTCCGATTTGAGGTATATGGTGCACCAAAGTCGGTACCTAGGGACTTTTTCAATTTGCACGAAATTTGGTATAGCGTACCGCATAATGTCTATAATCATGTATCTTAAGTTTCCGAATTTATGTAAATGGTGCACATTGGCCCTATATAACCTTCGATTTGCACGAAATTTGGCATAGCGAACTGAATTGAGTCTAGAATGGAATGTTTCGGAAAAATCGGTTCAGATTTCGATATAGCTCCAACATATACATATATATATATATATATATTCGTCCGACGTATCCAATTATAGCTTCCATATGTATTTCGAACCGGTGTCTGATTGAAATTAAATTTTCATACCCTTCACCACACTGTGGTACAGGGTATTATGTCTTTGTGCATATGTTTGTAACAGGCAAAAATAATCGAGATAGACCCATAGTTCCTTTTGAGAATATGCATAGAATCACTTTCTGAATCGATTTATGCATGTCCGTCCGTCCGTCCGTCTGTCCGTCTGTCCATGTTAAATTGTAAACAAAGTACAGGTCGCATTTATGATCCGATTTGAATGAAATTTGGCACAGCTCATTTGTTTGACCCAAGGACGAACCCTATTGAAATTGGGAAAAATCGGTTCAGATTTAGATATAGCTCCCATATATATTTTTGCCCGATTTACGGACTTTAGACCCTGAAAATCTTTCGATTTGCACGAAATTTGGCATAGCGTACTGAATTTAGCCACGAAAGATGTGTGCCTAGTTTCGTGAAAATCGGTTCAGATTTATATATAGCTCCCATATATAGTTTCGCCCGATTTACGGACTTTAGACCCAGAAAATCTTTCGATTTTCACGAAATTTGGCACAGCGTACCGAATTGAGCCTAGAATGATGTCTGCCAAGTTTCGTGAAAACCGATCCAGATTTGGATATAGCTCCCATATATATTTTCGTCCGATTTAAGGTAAATGGAGCACCAAAGTCACTATATATCTATCTATCGATTTTCACGAAATTTGGCACAGAGTAAGGAATTAAGTCTAGAATGATGTGTGCAAAGTTCCCTGAAAATCGTTTCAGATTTCGATATAGCTCCCATATATATTTTCGACCGATATATGGTTAATGGTGCACCAAAGTCCCTATATAGCTTTCGATTTGCACGAAATTCGGTACAGCGTATTGTATTAAGTCTAGAACGATGAATGTTAAACTTCGTGAAAATCGGTTCAGATTTCGATATAGCTCCCATATATATTTTCCTCCGATTTAAGGTAAATGGTGCACTAAAGTCCCTATATATCTTTCGATTCGCATAAAATTTGTCATAAGTTACTGAATTGAGCCTGGAATGATGTGTGCTAATTTTCGTGAAAATCGGTTCAGATTTAGATATAGCTCCCGTATATAGTTTCGTCCGATTTAATGAAACTGTATTGGAATATATAAATACCATTAATAATTTCTCACAACAAGGACCTGTACGAATTATATGGGTACCGGGTCACCAAGGAATCATAGGCAACGATATAGCAAATCAACTAGCCAGGAGTGCTACTGCACTACCCACAATAGATGCGAATACCGCCAAACCCTTTAGCGAAACACGCCAAGAAATGAGGGTGTGGGCGAATGAGTCCCACATCTCATTCGCCCATTTCCTCTACTCAAGATTGGATGCGGAGGTAGTAGCATGTGCAGAGCGTGTGGGGAAGACAGTGCAACGATGGAACATTTCCTGTGTGATTGCCCAGCATTTATATGCCTTCGGAGACAATTTTTGGGAAATGACAGTCTTCACGGACTAACCGATCTGAGGGGGTGTGAATGGAGAAGATTTGCGGGGGGGTTAGATTTTGTAAAAATATGTTTCGTCACCACATAATGCTTTGGAGATCAAATGTAGGGCTTTGGGGTTTAATTTTTTTTTTTTTTTTTTGACCACATAGGTTAATAAGGGGAATACAAAAATAATTTACACCTTGTCCTTAAAAATCTACGCCTTCCAAAACAAAAAAAAAAAAAAACACATATTTTAGGCTCACCTAAAAAATATAATTTTTTAAAAAATCTACCCTGTGTGGATACCTCACAAAAACTATTCACAGAAAATTGACGGACCTAGTCTTTGAATGGGCCAGCGCAATTGATATTATCTGCCTGCCTAAACTGTAAAACACAATGGCATCGACATTTTCACTTCTTTTCGTTCATTGGTTTACAGCTCAAAACAAGCAATTGCTGATAACTCAATTTCATGAGAAATTTCAAATAATTATATCAGATTTTTGCTATTTGTTATTGGTATTTAATTATTTTGTAATTTTATTGTTGTAGTTTTTCAGTTTTGCCTCTGTTTAGATGAAGATAATGTAATAATGATCGAACAAACTATTACGTTCAGGTGGGGGTATTCACACACACGAACCTAACTAGTGGCAAATTGAATGAACGGAGTTTCGGCAGATGTTCCAGTGTGTTAACAAATGAAAAAAAATCAATTAATTTTATTTATTTGCTTCTTTGTAATTGTTTATTAAATTTAGTTGGCTTGTGGATATTGTTATTGTGCTTTGTTAATGTTTATTTACCTTTTTTTCTTGTATTGTCCGATTTGTTTTACTTTCATTTCATTTAGTTAATTGCATAAGGGGTGGAAGGGGGTGTGGATGGAGAAATGTGCACAATTTCTCTCTGGATTGTCATTGTTATGTGAGTAAGTGTGTTTGTGTGTTCATGTTCATGTAGATCATTTAAAGATTATGAAGACAAATTATTGCTGTTTAAATAATTGATTGGAAAGGTAATTTGTATACAGAAAATATCGCATGCGATATTTTTCCAATAAAAAAAATATTGTATGAGATACAATATGTGGTCCCAAAAAAAATATTTTTAAACCAGTAAGGAAAGTAGTAAAGTCGGACGGGGCCGACTATATAATACCCTTCACCACTTTGGGTATATTCTACATATGTATGTATCCTTACAATTGTATGTCAATGTTCCCTCGAAGGAACATACTGAAGCCTTTCTGCAACCTGTGATAAATTTAATTTCATTCGGGCAGATTTTGAGTCGTCTGCGTAGCATGTGACAAATTTATGAAAAACGATTTATAGCAAAATTTACATTAAATAGGAAGAAAATATATATGGGAGCTATATCTAAATCTGAACTGATTTTTACGAAACTTAGTACACATCATTCTTGACTTAATTCAGTACGCTATACTAAATTTCGTGCAAATCGAATGATATATCGAGATTTTGGTGCACCATTTACATAAAATCGGACGAAAATATATATGGGAGCTATATCTAAATCTGAACCGATTTTCACGAATTTTAACGCACATCGTACTAGACTTAAGTCAAAGCGCTATGCCAAATTTCGTGCAAATCGAAAGATATATAGGTACTTTGGTGCACCATTTACATGAAATCGGACGAAACTATATATGTGAGCTATATCTAAATCTGAACCGATTTTCACGAAATTTAACGCACATCGTTCTAGACTTAAGTCAAAGCGCTATGCCAAATTTCGTGACAATCGAAAGATATATAGGACTTTGGTGCACCATTTACATAAAATCGGACGAAAATATATATGTGAGCTATATCCAAATCTGAAGCGATTTTCAAGAAATTTAACACACATCGTTCTAGACTTAAGTCAGTTCGCTGTGCCAAATTTCGTGCAAATCGAAAGATACATAGGAACATTGGTGCACCATTTACATAAAATCGGATGAAAATATATATGGAAGCTACATCTAAATCTGGAACGATTTTCAGGAAACTTAACACATATAATTCTAGACTTAATCCAGTTCACTATGGCAAATTTCATGCAAATCGAAAGATATTTAGGGACTTTGGTACATCATTTACCTTAAATCAGGCGAAAATATTTATGGGTGCTATATCTATATCTGAACCGATTTTTACGAAACTTAGCATACATCATTATAGGCCTAATTCAGTACGCTGTACAACATTTCGTGTAAATCAAAGGATGTATAAGGAATTTGGTGCCCAATTTACTTTAAATCGGACAAAACTATATATGGGAGCTATATCTAAATCTGAACCGATTTTCAAGAAACTTAGCACACATCATTTTGGACCTAATTCAGTATCCTATGCCAAATTTCGTGCACATCGAAAGATATTTTGGGGCTTTGGTAGACCATTTAACTTAAATCGGACGAAAATATATATGGGAGCTATATATAAATCTGAACCGATTTTCAAGAAATTTTACACACATCATTCTAGACCTAATTTAGTTCGCTGTGCTAAATTTTGTGCAAATCGAAAGATATATAGGGACTTTGGTGCACCATTTACATAAAATCGGAAAAAAATATGTACGGGAGCTATATCTAAATCTGAACTGATTTTTACGAAACTTAGCACACATCATTCATGACTTAATTAAGTACGCTGTGCCAAATGTCGTGCGAATCGAAAGATATATAGCGACTTTGGTGCACCAATTACCTTAAATCGGATGAAAATATATATGGAAGCTATATATAAATCTGAAGCGATTTTCAAGAAATTTTACACACATCATTCTAGTCTCATTTCATTACGCCATGCCAAATTTCGTCCAAATCGAAAGATACATAGGGACTTTGGTGCACAATTTACTCTAAATCGGACGAAAATATGCTTGGGAGCTATATCTAAATCTGAACCGATTTTCACGAAACTCAGCACAAATCATTCTAGACCTAATTCGTTACGATATGCCAAATTTCGTGTAAATCGAAACATATATAGGTACTTTGGTGCACTATTTACCTAAAATCGAACGAATATATATATATGGGAGCTGCTATATCCAAATCTGAAGCGATTTTCAAGAAATTTTACACACATCATTCTAGTCTCATTTCATTACGCCATGCCAAATTTCGTCCAAATCGAAAGATACATAGGGACTTTGGTGCACAATTTACCTTAAATCGGACGAAAATATGCTTGGGAGCTATATCTAAATCTGAACCGATTTTCACGAAACTCAGCACAAATCATTCTAGACCTAATTCGTTACGCTATGCCTAATTTCGTGTAAATCGAAACATATATAGGTACTTTGGTGCCCTATTTACCAAAATCGGACGAAACTACAGGGTGAGATGAAAAAACTGCAACCAACTTCAGACTCCTTTCTTTTCTAAGCCACTCGTCTGACAGCTGACAGTTTGTTATAAGCGCGCAACAGCTTTTTGGTGAAAATTTTCCAGGAAAAAAGTTATTCGTGATAGAATTCAAGCGTCATAGTGTGATTTCTTCTTCGCTTGGCCGAAAGTGATAAACTGCCGAATTTGGTTTTCTCTGATGCGAAAACATTAAAAAAAGTGATCGTGAGCTGAAAATGTGCACCTTCGGTTGGCCAACAGAACACAAGCGCCGGCCATGGTGATGGTGTGGGCCGCCATATTAATCGGCCGTGGCATCAGAATGAATGCCAAATATTATCGCGAAAATATTCTGGAGGGTGTATTAAATCCTTGGACATGTAAACATTTTGGCCGCAGGCCTTGGACATTCCAACATGACTCAGCACCATCGCACTCAGCACGCGACACCCCAGAATGGTAAAAAAATGGGCTTCATCGCTTCATTTCCAGCCCACAATGGCCACCAAAATCTCCGGATACCAATGCGTTGGAGTATTGTGTCTGGAGTGTTATGGAAAGCAAGATTGGCACTAAAAAATACCAAAGTGTCGATCACCTCAAGCAAGCGCTTCGCCGGGAATGAGCCAAAATACCACAGAGCAACATTCGGGCAGCGTGTGACAGCTTCATTGGCCGTTTGAAGGCCATAATTCGTGCCAAAGGTGACCAATTCGAACTAATTTAAACTTATTCTAAAACTTGATGCTATTTCCGACATTTTTGATTCTATTCAATAAAATTAAAAAAATGTAAAAAACCAGTGAGCGGAGCAGTATAGTCGGACGGGGCTGACCATACGATACCCTACACAACTACCACGGAATTCTAGCTTTCTGCGATTTTTTTTCCGAGCCTGGGCAATATTTCGTGATAGTTGCACCCTCTTGTCCGAATAGAGGTCCACAGCACCTTATCCTTACTCTGACATATTTACCGAATATTATTAATATTCCTTACAGCCCTTTTAATTACTGTGACACTCGGCTTATAATTGAGGCCTATAGACCGACTAGAAAAAACAAAAACAACAACAAAATTATGTTTTCGGTCCACATCATCCCAAAATTATTATCTGATAATCATGGAAAATTATAGGCGTTGTCCTTGACCATACCTGGATCCTCATGGAAAATTTCAAAGTGATCAGCGCTATAATTCCGCCCTCCAGTGTAGAAATGGTTTTCTAAATAATATATGAATACGTAAGGACCTGTAAATATTTAATTTATATAATTGGTAAATAATTTATATAATTGGTACCAATTTAAAGGCCAACCACTCCTCTTGGATATACTATCAATTGTTCGGGTCTATGTTCTTCAGGGGTAAATATATACGCCATAGAATACAAATTTTGTAATTTTTCACATAGAAGTCAGAGTCCATTTGACCCGCTAAATATTGATCGATGTTCATCAAAACAGGCAGGCTTATTCTTTGGCCCGATCCCCTTCTCCATGTAAAAATTCGCGAGGTTTGGGCCATAATTGCGGCCTCTGGAGCGACCAGAAAATCAGACAAACATAAAGTTTTTGGTCATTTCATCCTCTAATTTTTAACCGATCTGTATCAGAAAGGGGTCTTTATTGACCAGAACCCATCCAACATGCAAAATTTCATGAAGATTGGTCCATAAGTGTGGTCTTTATCGTGTTTACAAATTATAATGGACAGACGGACGGACAGACACACATGTCTAGATTGACTCAGCTAGTCGAGATATGACGATCGCTATATTTAAAGGTGGGTCTAGGACCAATATTTCGCGGCGTTACAAACTCTTGGGGCTGCACAAAGCTATAATACCCTGACAACATAGTTGTGTAGGGTATAAAAATTATTTTTAACCAGTAAGGAAAGTAGTAAAGTCGGACGGGGCCGACTATATGATACCCTTCACCACTATGGATATATTAAACAGGACTATTAACATGAAATTGGATGAAATAAAATATGTGATATTTATCTAAATGTGAATCTACCTATATATCCATAAGTTATATAAATCGACTTCAATCAAATATAAATAGGTTATCTGTTGGGCTATGTCTGTACTTCTAGAAAACGCAACTACGTAATTCTATGCTCAATTTTGTACGTTGTGCAAAATTTGATGTCAACCTGACTAGCATGAAGAGTTTGATGTCCAATTTACTTAAAATCGGGCGAAAATATATATGGAAGCTCTATCCAAATATATCGAAGGATATATAGGGACTTTGGTGCACCATTTACATGAAATCGGACGAAACTATATCTGAATCTGGGCCGATTTTCTCGAAACTGGGCAGACATCATTCTAGGCTCAATTCAGTGCGTTATGCCAAATTTCCTGCAAATCGAAAGATATATAGGGACTTTGGGGCACCATTAACATGAAATCGGACGAAACTATATATGGGAGCTATATCTAAATCTGGACCGATTTTCGCGAAACTGGGCAGACATCATTCTAGCCTCAATTCAGTACGTTATGCCAAATTGCATGCAAATCGAAAGATATATAAGGACTTTGGTACACCATTTACCTTAAATCGGAGGAAGATATATACGGGAGCTATATCTAAATCTGAACCGATTTTCACGAAACTTGGCACACATATTTCGTGGCTCAATTCAGTATGCTATGCCAAATTTCGTGCAAATCGAAAGATTTTCAGGGTCTAAAGTCCGTAAATCGGGCAAAAATATATATGGGAGCTATATCTAAATCTGAACCGATTTTTCCCAATTTCAATACGGTTCGTCCTTGGGCCAAACAAATGAGCTGTGCCAAATTTCATCCAAATCGGATCATAAATGCGACCTGTACTTTGTTTACAATTTAACATGGACAGACGGACAGACGGACGGACGGACGGACATGCATAAATCGATTCAGAAAGTGATTCTATGCATATTCTCAAAAGGAACCATGGGTCTATCTCGATTATTTTTGCCTGTTACAAACATATGCACAAAGACATAATACCCTGTACCACAGTGTGGTGAAGGGTATAAAAATCCAAGCCTATTGTAGCTATCTTAACAAATTAATTTAATAAAATCCGCCCTTTTTAGCTACTTGAGAAATTATTCTTAAAAGTCCACGTCTATTGTAGCTACTTAAATTTTTTTTTTTTTTAAATCCCACCTATTGTAGCTGTCTTAAAAAATATGTTTGAAAATTACTCGCTTGAAAAAAAGTTTTTAGATTTCCGTGTGTAATTTTTTTCGTTTTTTTTTTTTAGAAAAAAATCCAAAAAAATGTTTTTGAACAATAAACATTTAATAGTGGCTGTCGTTGTTGTTTTTGTGTTTGGTCCAAGTCGAATAAAAAACAAAATCAGTTTCATTTTCATTTCAAGTGAAATCTTTACAACAATACCACCGGTAGTTGGACATGTAGACAATGTAGGTATGTATGGCTAGATGTATGGTTGACTGTCCGTCTGTCTGTCCGGCTGTCACTGTTTATTGTTATAGTTTTTTGGGGGGTAAACATTTAATTTGCCCGATTTTGTTTATTAAAAAGTGTTGTAAGCTGTTGGCCAGTCAAATATAAAGACACCGTCATTGGCGACCACACTGAAGATTTATAAGCGTTTTTTATGGCAGTAAGGGGGAAGGGGAGGGGTAAGAGAGGTAAGACATAAAAAAACCCGCAACACGTGAGCCAGTGTAGAAGTCAATGGAGAAAGAAACCTCCATAAACGAAGACCAACAATTGAACCGATGAAAATGTTTGTTGGCCGGTGTGGAGCGGTGGGAAGGGAGGAGGGGAGGGAGGGGGTTACCGAAATGCAGCAAGTGTTTAAATTATTTTCGTTCGTTGTGATGTGTCTTTTTTTTGTGTGGCTAAGCGGTATTAAATTTCTATGACATTTTTATACCCTTCACCACACTGTGGTACAGGGTATTATGTCTTTGTGCATATGTTTGTAACAGGCAAAAGGAAACGAGATAGACACATGGTTCCTTTTGAGAATATGCATAGAATCACTTTCTAAGTCGATTTATGCATGTCCGTCCGTCCGTCCGTCTGTCCGTCTGTCTGTCTGTCTGTCTGTCTGTCTGTCCATGTTAAATTGTAAACAAAGTACAGGTCGCATTTATGATCCGAATTGAATGAAATTTGGCATAGGTCACTTATTCGGCCCAAGGACGAACCCTATTGAAATTGGGAAAAATCGGTTCAGATTTAGATATAGCTCCCATATATATATATTTAACCGATTTAATGTAAACGGCCCCTATATATCTTTCGATTTGCACGAAATTTGGTACAGCTTAATCATTTAGGTCTAGAATGATGTCTGCCAAGTTTCGTGAAAATCGGTCCAGATTTAGATATAGCTCCCATATATAGTTTCGTCCGATTTCATGTATATGGTGCCCCAAAGTTCCTATATATCTTTTGATTTGCACGAAATTTGGTATAACGTACTGAATTAAGCCTAGAGTGATGTCTGCCAAGTTTGGAGAAAATCGGTCCAGATTTAGATATAGCTCCCATATATAGTTTCGTCCGATTTCATGTAAAAGGTGCCCCAAAGTCCCTATATACCTTTCGATTTGCGCGAAATTTGGCATAACGTACTGAATTGAGCTTAGAATGATGTCTAACAAGTTTGGAGAAAATCGGTCCAGATTTAGATTTAGCTCCCATATATAGTTTCGTACGATTTCATGTAAATGGTGCCCCAAAGTCCGTATATATCTTTTGATTTGCACGAAATTTGGCATAACGTACTGAATCAAGCCTAGAGTGATGTCTGCCAAGTTTGGAGAAAATCGGTCCAGATTTAGATATAGCTCCCATATATAGTTTCGTCCGATTTCATGTAAATGGTGCCTCAAAGTCCCTATATAACTTTCGATTTGCACGAAATTTGGCATAACGTACTGAATTAAGCCTAGAGTGATGTCTGCCAAGTTTGGAGAAAATCGGTCCAGATTTAGATATAGCTCCCATATATAGTTTCGTCCGATTTCATGTAAATGGTGCCTCAAAGTCCCTATATAACTTTCGATTTGCACGAAATTTGGCATAACGCACTGAATTGAGCCTAGAATGATGTCTACCAAGTTTCGAGAAAATCGGCCCAGATTTAGATATAGCTCCCACATATAGTTTCGTACGATTTCATGTAAATGGTGCCCCAAAGTCCCTACATAACTTTCGATTTCCACGAAATTTGTCATAACGTACTGAATTGAGCCTAGAATGATGTCTGCCAAGTTTCGTGAAAATCGGTCCAGATTTAGATATAGCTCCCTGTTATTATAGATTGATTTTAAGTAATTGACGTACTAAAGAACCAATAGAAACAAAACGTTCTGAAATTAGTATAACCTAACCTGTGACAAGTTTGTTTGAAATCGCTTAATATTTGGATAGAGCTTCCATATATATTTTCGACCGATTTCAAGTAAATTGGGCATCAGACTCCTCATGTTAGTCAGATTGACATCAAATTGTGCACAACGCACAAAATTGAGCATACAATTACGTAGTTGCGTTTTCTAGAAGTACAGACATAGCCCAACGGACTTATTTATATTTGTTTGAAGTCGATTAACATACTTTATGGATAGATCTAGGTAGATTCACATTTAGATAAATATTACTTTTTTTCATCCAATTACATGTTAATAGTCCTGTTTAATATACCCATAGTGGTGAAGGGTATCATATAGTCGGCCCCGTCCGACTTTACTACTTTCCTTACTGGTTTTGGTTTGTTGTTTGGTTTTTTATTCGGAGTTTAGATCTGCTAAAAATGTTTTAAGACCCTGTTGTGTGTTTGATGATAGTTTTTTTTTGTATACCCTTCACCACACTGTGGTACTGGGTATTATGTCTTTGTGCATATGTTTGTAACAGGCAAAAGTACACGAGATAGACACATGTTTCCTTTTGAGAATATGCATAGAATCACTTTCTAAGTCGATTTATGCATGTCCGTCTGCCTGTCTGTCTGTCCATGTTAAATTGTAAACAAAGAACAGGTCACATTTATTATTCGAATTGGATGAAATTTGGCACAGTTCATTTATTTGGCCCAAGGACGAACCCTATTGAAATTGGGAAAAATCGGTTCAGATTTATATATTGCTGGCATATATATTTTCGTCCGATTTAAGGTAAATCGTCCACGAAAGTCCCTAAATATCTTTCGATTTGCACGAAATTTGGCATAGCGTAATGAATTAGGTCTAGAATGATGTGTGTTAAGTTTCTTGATAATCGGTTCAGATTTAGATATAGCTCCCATATATATTTTCAACCGATTTTATGTAAATGGTACACCAAAGTCCCTATATATCATTCGATTTACACGAAATTTGGCATAGCGTACTGAATTAAGTGTAGACGGATGTGTGCTAAGTTTCGTGAAAATCGGTTCAGATTTAGATATAGCTCCCATATATATTTTCAACCGATTTTATGTAAATGGTACACCAAAGTCCCTATATATCATTCGATTTACACGAAATTTGGCATAGCGTAATGAATTGAGTCTAGAGTGATATGTGTGAAGTTTCATGAAAATCGGTTCAGATTTAGATATAGCTCCCATATATATTTTCGTCCGATTTAAGGAAAATTGGGCACCAAGGTTCGTATATGTCTTTCGATTTACACGAAATTTTGCACATCGTGTTGAATTAAGTCTAGAAAGATGTGTGTAAAATTTCTTGAAAATCGGTTCAGATTTAGATATAGCTGCCATATATATTTTCGTCCGATTTAAGGTAAATCGTCCACGAAAGTCCCTAAATATCTTTCGATTTGCACGAAATTCAGCATAGTGTACTGAATTAAGTCTAGAACTATGTGCGTACAATTTCTTGATAATCGGTTCAGATTTATATATAGCTCCCATATATATTTTCAACCGATTTTATGTAAATGGTACACCAAAGTCCCTATATATCATTCGGTTTGCACGGAATTTGGCATAGCGTACTGAATTGAGTCTAGAATGATGTGTGCTATGTTTCGTGAAAATCGGTACAGATTTAGATATAGCTCCCATATATAGTTTCGTCCGATTTAAGGTAAATCGTCCACGAAAGTCCCTAAATATATGTCGATTTGCACGAAATTTGGCATAGCGTAATGAATTCGGTCTAGAATGATGTGTGCTAAGTTTCGTGAAAATCGGTTCAGATTTAGATATAGCTCCCATATATAGTTTCGTCCGATTTAAGGTAAATCGTCCACGAAAGTCCCTAAATATATGTCGATTTGCACGAAATTTGGCATAGCGTAATGAATTCGGTCTAGAATGATGTGTGGTAAGTTTCATGAAAATCGTTTCAGATTTAGATATAGCTCCCATATATATTTTGGACCGATTTTATGTAAATGGTGCACCAAAGTCCTATATATCATTCGATTTGCACGAAATTTGGCATATCGTAATGAATTCGGTATAGAATGATGTGTGCTAAGTTTCATGAAAATCGGTTCAGATTTAGATATAGCTCTCATATATATTTTCGTCCGATTTAAGGTAAATGGGGCACCATGGTCCCTATATGTGTTTCGATTTACACGAAATTTGGCATAGCGTACTGAATTGAGTCTAGAATAATGTGTGGTAAGTTTTCAGATTTTGATATAGTTCCCACACATTTATATATATTCGTCCGATTTTACATAAATCTGCCCAAATGAAAATAAATTTAGCATAGGTTGCAGAAAGACATGAGCATGTTCCCTCAAGGGCACATTGACATGCAAATATTGTAATATACCCCAAGTGGTGAAGGGTATCATATAGTCGGCCCAGTTCGACTTTACTACTTTCCTTACTGGTTTTTTTGGTTGTAAGCAAAAAAATAAAAAATAGTTGTCTAAGCGTTTAGCGTGTGAAAGAATTTCATTTCGTTGCGGTGGACAGTTTTCTACATTTCTACTCATTTTTTGTTGGTCAGGTAATTAAAATGTTAACTGAACTTGACGTCAGAGAAAGGTGTCTGCCATTATTACCAGCAACTGATGCAATCACTTGTAATAGAAAAATAAACTGAAAAACGGAAATAAAAACGGAGACAGTTTAAAGTTTAGAAAACCAGAGTAAGAAAAAAAAATCATAACATTTTTCGTTCGGGGTATTACCTTTCCAGTTATGGGCGTAACGTAACAACAACACAAAATATTCCGAACATTTCACCTGAGGTTTTTTTCTTTCAATCTATTTTTTTGGGAAGATGTATCACCACACAGCATGAAATTTAGAACCCATTGTTCCATGGCCATGCATGATTATTTTAATAACTTAAGTTAATAGCTCAGGCGGGCGGGTGTCCAAAAATTCATTCTACCAAATTAAGATTTCTCTTCTTTAAAAAAAAGAATAAAAATCGTCGAGTCGTAGATCATTTCGATGATGATTCTTTTCTCAGCTTGATGACATATTAATTTGTATGATTCACACATGTGTGTGCGTGTGTGTGTGCATGTATGATGATGATATAAATCATGTTGTATTATTTACACACAAAACAGCGGAAAGAGGTCATCTTCATTTGGGACAGATGTGCCATCATGGGCCATGATTAGAGATGGGCAGTGGGTAAATACCCAAAGGGTAAATACCCGGTAAATTGGGTAAATACCCGGTAAATTGGGTAAATACCCATTTGTGGGTATTTATTTGGGTATTTACTATATTGAATCGGTAATACAACATCTTGCATCCTATTTCCGGGTTTCTGTCATCAAATCGATTTAGAATGGATAGTTTTACGATACTTTAAAGACGTGGGTAAATACTTGGGTAAATACCCGAGTTTTTACCCAAAAATTGGGTATAAACTCATTAACTGCCGAACCACTTGACATAGGCGGCCAAAATTTTGCACACATGTTTCTAATGACAAAGCAAATATAGAAATCCAACATGGGGTCCCTGGGTCCAAGTTTTGATATAGCCCCCATATAACCATATCTCCCGATTTAAGGTATTTTTTGTTTATTAGACACATTTTACAACCAAATTGGCTGTAATTTAGCACAGAGTGCTCTTTTTTGGTACCAAATATCCATGCAAAATTTTATGTATGTAGGTCCACGTTTACTGGTAGCCCCCATACAAAAGTACCCCTATTTTGAGTATTTACCCAAAAATTGGGTATAAACTCATTAACTGCCGAACCACTTGACATAGGCGGCCAAAATTTGGCTCAGATGGTTTTTATATCAATACAAATATTGAAATCCAAAATGGGGCCCCTGGGTCCAAGTTTTGATATAGCCCCCATATAACCGTACCTACCGATTTAAGGTACTTTTACGATCAAATTGGTTGTAATTTGGCATAGTGAGATTTTTTTTGCACAAAATATTCATGCAAAATGTGGTTTTTGACACACATGGTTTAAAATCAATATTATTTCCTGTATGGGAAATGGGGTCTTCAAAACACACGTCAAATAGTTCGGCTGTAAAAGAGTTTATAAATATATATAAATACCCAAAATCAGGACCGCTATATAGGACAGAAAAAGTTGACCAGAGCAAACAATTGGTACTCATAGAGAACTCTTTAAGCCAAATTCCAGCCAATCAAATTGGCTAATAGATAAAAATGTCCTAAAATCGGGAGATACGGTTATATGGGGGCTATATCAAAACTTGGACCCAGGGTCCCCATGTTGGATTTCTATATTTGGTTTGTCATTAGAAACATGTGTGCAAAATTTTGGCCGCCTATGTCAAGTGGTTCGGCAGTTAATGAGTTTATACCCAATTTTTGGGTAAATACTCAAAATAGGGGTACCTTTGTATGGGGGCTACCAGTAAACGTGGACCTACATACATAAAATTTTGCATGGACATTTGGTACCCAAAAAGAACACTCTGTGCCAAATTACAGCCAATTTGGTTGTAAAATGTGTCTAATAGGCAAAAAATACTTTAAACCGGGAGATACGGTTATATGGGGGCTATATCAAAACTTGGACCCAGGGACCCCATGTTGGATTTCTATATTTGCTTTGTCATTAGAAACATGTGTGCAAAATTTTGGCCGCCTATGTCAAGTGGTTCGGCAGTTAATGAGTTTATACCCAATTTTTGGGTAAATACTCAAAATAGGGGTACCTTTGTATGGGGGCTACCAGTAAACGTGGACCTACATACATAAAATTTTGCATGGACATTTGGTACCCAAAAAGAACACTCTGTGCCAAATTACAGCCAATTTGGTTGTAAAATGTGTCTAATAGGCAAAAAATACTTTAAACCGGGAGATACGGTTATATGGGGGCTATATCAAAACTTGGACCCAGGGACCCCATGTTGGATTTCTATATTTTCTTTGTCATTAGAAACATGTGTGCAAAATTTTGGCCGCCTATGTCAAGTGGTTCGGCAGTTAATGAGTTTATACCCAATTTTTGGGTAAAAACTCGGGTATTTACCCAAGTATTTACCCACGTCTTTAAAGTATCGTAAAACTATCCATTCTAAATCGATTTGATAACAGAAATCCGGAAATAGGGTGTAAGATGTTGTATTACCGATTCAATATAGTAAATACCCAAATAAATACCCACAAATGGGTATTTACCCAATTTACCGGGTATTTACCCAATTTACCGGGTATTTACCCTTTGGGTATTTACCCACTGCCCATCTCTAATCATGGGTCTTTTTGTCATATCAAATTCGGTGGAATGTACTGTGAGCTATGACTTATAATCTTGGCTTAGATATAGAGATTCGAAAACAATTTTGATGGCACCAGAAGCTTCTGTATTTTTTGGCTACAATAAAAACATTTTTTCAAGTAGCTACAATAGGCGTGGACCCTATACAACTATGTTGTTAGGGTATTATAGCTTTGCGCAGGCCCAGACCCACCTTTGGTCCTAGACTCACCTTTAAGAATACCGATCGTCATATCTCGACTAGCTGAGTCGATCTAGACATGTAAGTCCGTCCGTCTGTCCATTATAATTTGTAAACACGATACAGGCCACAGTTATGGACCAATCTTTACGAAATTTTTTAAAATATTCCTTGAGACCCTATATGGGCGTGGATTTTTATACCCTACATAACTATGTTGTCAGGGTATTATAGCTTTGTGCAGCCCCAAAATTTTGTAACGCCGCGAAATATTGGTCCTAGATCCACCTTTAAGTATATCGATCGTCATATCTCGACTAGCTGAGCCGATCTAGACATGTGTGTCCGTCCATTATAATTTATAAACACGATACAGGCCACAGTTGTGGAAATTTTGCATGTAGGATGAGTTCTGGCCAATGAAGATCCCTATTGATTTTTGAATAGATCGGTTTATATTTAGGGAATAAAATGGACCAAAAACTTTATTTTTGTCGGTTTTTTCTGGTCGCTCCAGAGGCCGCAATTAAGGCCCGAACATCGCAAAATTTTACATGGAGAACGAGATTGGGCTAGAGAATAAGCATGGCTGTTTTGATAAAGATCGGTCATTATTTAGCCGGTCAAATGGACCCTGACTTTTGCGTGAAAAATTACAAACTATGTATTTTTTGGCGTGTATATGGACATGGACCCGAGAAGTTGATAGCATATCCAAGAGGAGTAGTTGACCTTTAAATTGATACCAATTGTCGTACCAATTGTCGTATGTACTCGTATGTGGGAGTTACACGTAAATAGTTTCAGGAGCTTATGTATTCATATATTATTTTGTAAACAATTACCACCCTGGAGAGCGAAAATATAGTGCTGATCGCTTTGAAATTTTCCATGAAGATCCAGGTATGGTCAAGGACAACGCCTATAATTTTCGATGATGATCAGATAATAATATTGGGATGAAGTGGACCGAATACTTAATTTTTTTTATTTTTTTATTTTATTTATTTTTTTTTTGAGTCGATCTATTGGCCACACATCTCAGCCGAACATCACAGCACAACCTACGTTGAAGGGAATATGGACAAATAATTAGAAGGGCTGTACTGAATATTGGTAATATTCGGAAAATATGTCAGTGTAATGAAGAGGTGCTGTTAACCTCTAATCGGGCAAGAGGATGCCACTATAACGAAATATTACCCAGGCTCGGAATAAAAATCCGCAGGAAGTTAGAGTTCCGTGATAGTTGTGTAGGGTATCATATGGTCGGCCACGGCCGACTATACTGCTCTGCTCACTAGTTTAAAATTAAATTTAGAAGGTAGATAAAAAGTATTTTTTATGGTAGCTTCCCCAGGTGTGGATTTTTATACCCTTCACCACACTGTGGGACAGGGTATTATGTGTTTGTGCATATGTTTGTAACAGACACAAGGAAACGAGATAGGCCCATGGTTCCTTTTGAGAATATGCATATAATCACTTTTTAAGTCGATTTATGCATGTCCGTCCGTCCGTCTGTCTGTCCATGTTAAATTGTAAACAAAGTCCGATTAAGGTAAATGGTACCTTAAAGTCTCTATACATCCTTCGATTTGCACGAAATTTGGCATAGCGTACTGAATTGGGTCTAGAACGATGTGTGTTAAATTTCGTGAAAATCGGTTCAGATTTAGATATAGCTCCCATATATAGTTTCGTCCGATTTAATGTAAATAGTGCACCAAAGTCCCTATATATCCTTCGATTTGCTCGAAATTTGGCACAGCTCACTTAGTTGAGCCTAAAATGATGTGTGGTAAGTTTCGTGAAAATCGGTTCAGATTTATATATAACTCCCATATATATTTTCGTCCGATTTAAGGTAAATGGTGTACCAAAGTCCCTATATATCTTTCGATTTGCACGAAATTTGGCATAGCGTACTAAATTTAGTCTAGAATGAGGTTAAGTTTCGAGAATATCGGTTCAGATTTATATATAGCTCCCATATATATTTTCGTCCGATTTAATGTAAATGGTGTACCAAAGGCCCTATACATCCTCCGATTTCCATGAAATTTGGCACGGCGTAATGAATTAGGCCTGGAACGATGTGTGTTAAATTTCGTGACAATCACTTCAGATTTCGATATAGCTCCCATATATATTTTCGTCCGATTTTACATAAATGGTGCACCAAACTCCAATTGTTTGTCCGATTATCACGAATGCAGATGTAGCCATAGCTTCCATATGAATTAGGTACGGGTGTCTGATTGAAATTAAATTTTTAATCAGTGCGGCGAACCGAATAGATGACTCTAAATCTGTCCGAATTATCATAGGTTGCAGAAAGACATGCGTATGTTCCTTCGAGGGAACATTGACATGCAAATGTAAGGATACATATGCGCAATATACCCAAAGTACTTTTCTTACTGGTTTAGATTTTTTTAGTTCATGAGAAAATTCAATAACAACCTCCTGACCTATATTGCCACGATTTATAATTTATTTTATTGTGTTATCCTGCCATTTATAGTATCCCTTTTTATTCCGCAAATCCCCAAATCCCAGTTTATGATTTCATTTCAGAATCCAAAATTAAGACCAAATGAACTTCTTCTACATTTTCTTTGCATTTCTCTTAGAAGTTCAGCGCCAGTGTTCCTCCGCACTGTGATGCTGATATTCGTCGGCTGATAGAGTTGTGTGCCGGCTGACTGCGTCGCTTGTTGTCGTCGCTTGTTCTGCCAAAGCAGATGGTTTTCGTAGATAATTCCTTGTCGCTTGTCTTCGGCATTGGCCGTGGACTTCAAAACAGTTACTTACCGTTTTCAGAAGTCTTCGATGGCTTCTATTCGGTGTTTTTAATAAAAAACATTTAAACGAAACCCCAAAGACGGATGGACGGACAGACTGAATGACTGACTGACCGAAAAAAAAACAATTGACAGTGCAAAGATGAAGAGGCAATTCCAGGCTAAGCATTGACATTGAAGTTTGTCAAAAAGAAACAAAGCTCTCTGGTCCACGATAATTCAATCTAGCCAAAGATCTCGGCACTCACTCACTTGATCGCTCGCTGGCTGGCTGGCTGGCAGGCTGTGTGGCGACCGCCGCTGATGAAGATGAGTCTGTGGCAGTTTGGTTACAGCTGTAGAAGCTGAGCTGATGAAGATGAGGTCGATGCCGATGATGGGTAGTTTGTTAATTGTGTATGC
The DNA here is from genome assembly GCF_032173495.1 of Musca vetustissima. Lineage (NCBI taxonomy): Eukaryota > Metazoa > Arthropoda > Insecta > Diptera > Muscidae > Musca > Musca vetustissima. The sequence goes on along the minus strand of NW_026877911.1, from coordinate 4,786 downwards.
AGTACAAGCCATTGTGGCTGGCTGGTTCGTGGCGGGCTGGCTTGTCGGACTGACTTGTCGTTGCATTTAAAATATTTCTGTAGAGCGTTTTAAAGTTGTTCTCTGGCTTGACAACCTTAGATGCCGCATAGTTCTTCTTCTTCGTCTTCTTTGCCTGGCATGCCATCGAGGAGGAGAGCTACGTGCCTCCTCTTCTTTACCAAAATCAACCTGTTGTACAATTTTTTTTGTTGATGGTTATCGGCAAAGCAGTGACTTTAGCTAAGACTTGAATTTAAAAACCCACTTCAAATTCTTCTCCCGTCTCTCCCCCTTCTCCTCTTCTTTCTAAATACCAAAATGCCCAGGTTTATTGCCTAGGTAATTGCAGAATTCTATTTCATTGTCTATGATCTGCCTCAACAACATTTTATTTATAACTGGAGCTTTGCCTATGTATTTGTAATAATTTCCATGGTAAATTAAGTTGTAGTTGTTGTGTTGTGACATTAATGAAATCCCCCTCCTCCCCCATCCCCCACTCTCATCCAACCATATATGGTGATAGTCATAAGTTAATCATAGATTATACCATTTAGTGGTGACTGTGGCGGAGATCTGGTTATTGTGATTAACATAACGAAGATCGCCAAGGTATTTGGTGGTGGGCACATTCAGAAAATAGAATACAAAATTTATTCACGTCCCAAGTATATTTAAACGTGTATGACTTATTGCGGCTTAGTATGATTCATATATGAAATTCGTCATTGGAGAATCGATGAAGAAATTTTGCGGAATAAAATTTCACTTTAATTTTTCATATATAAAAATGTTCTCGACGGGTCACATTTACTAAATCTTCATTTGAGTTGCTCAAAATAGAATTCAGCTATGGGGTTTCAAATTGAAAAATCAATATAAACTCTTTGAAGTAATATTTCGTAAGGAAAATTGCAATTCAGCTACACAAAATGTTATTCAGCAAAGGTTTTCCGGTCAGATTTACTAAATTGTCATATTTTTAATTATTTTCTGGCAAAAATCTTCATTTCAGCTGCTCAAAATAGAATTCAGCTAAGGGTTTTCAACTTGAAAAATCAAAATAAAGTCTTTGTAGTAATATTTCGTAAGGAAAATTGCAATTCAGCTACTCTAAATGCAATTCAGCTAAGGTTTTTTAATACAATATACTAAATAAGCAGCCTTTCAATAATATTTTACAAATAAAATTGCAATTCAGCTACACAAAATATAATTCAGCAAAGGTTTTTTCATCATATTTACTAAATTGTCATCTTTATTATTTTCTGGCAAAAAAATCTTCAATTCAGCTGCTCAAAATAGAATTCAGCTAAAGAGTTTCAACTTGAAAAATCAACATAAAGTCTTTTGTGGTAATATTTCGTAAGGAAAATTACAATTCAGCTACTCTAAATGCAATCCAGCTAAGGTTTTTTTACTACAATTTACTAAATAAACAGCCTTTTAATAATTGTTCACAAAGAAAATTGCAATTCAGCTAGACAAAATGTAATTCAGCAAAGGTTTTTCGTTCAGATTTACTAAATTGTCATATTTTTAATAATTTTCTGAGAAAAAAATCTTTACTTCAGCTACGGAAAATGTAATTCAGCAATGATTTTATTGTCACAAATCACCAAATAAACACTATTTTATTAATTAAAACTGAGAATAATTGCAATTCAGCAACACAAAATGTAATTCAGCAATGGTTTCCTTGTGAAATATTATAGAATACCTATTCTTTATTTCTTTACGGGAAGAAATTTTGCAATTCAGCTATGAAAACATGAATTCAGCTAAGATTTTTTCATTCAATTATTAAGATTTTCGTCAGATGTTCTCAATTCTCTTGGAAATTTTGCAATTCAGGTACTAAAAATGCAATTCAGCAAAGGTTTTCTTGTGATATACTGGAATGTAATTACTTTTTGTTACAATTCCTGAAGAAAGTTTGCAATTCCGCCATGAATACATCAATTCAGCCAGGATTTTTTCATTCAATTATAAAGATTTCCTTAATTCTTCTAAATTTCTCTCAAAAAAATTGCAATTCAGCTACTGGAAATGCAATTCAGCAAATGTTTTCTTGTGAAATATTGAAAAAATAGATATTGTTGATTACTATTCCGGAGGAAAATCACCAATTCAGCTATGAAGACATAAATTGAGCTAAGATTTTTTGCATTCAATTGCAAAATACCCTTCAGATTTGAGGTTTTTCCCAAAAAAATTCCAATTTATCTAGTAGAAATGCAATTCAGCAAAGGTTTTCTTAAAAAATATTGAAAAAAAGAAAAAGAAAGAAGAACATTGCAATTCAGCTACTGGAAATGCAACTCAGCAAATGTTTTCTTGTGAAATATTGAAAAATAGATATTGGTGATTAATCTTCCGGAGAAAAATCACCAATTCAGCTATGAAAACATCAATTCAGCTAAGATTTTTTTCATTCAATTGTAAAGATTTGATTCAGATTTGGTATTTTTCCACAAAAAATTCCCAATTCAGCTACTAGAAATGCAATTCAGCAAAGGTTTTCTTAGAAAATATTGAAAACTAATTACTTTTTATTAAAATTCCCGAAGAAAATTTGCAATTCAGCCATGAAAATATCAATTCAGCTACGAATTTTTCATTCAATTATAAAGATTTCCTTAATTGTAAGACATTTTTGCAAAAAAATTGCAATTCAGCTACTGAAAATGCAATTCAGCAAATGTTTTTTTCCAAAAAAAATTAAAGTAAGTATTTTTTATTATTTTCCCTTCCAAAAAATTGCAATTCAGCTATGGGAACATCAATTCAGCAAATATTTTTTTTCAAAATATTTTTTTCAATTATTCTTCTCCAATATAATGACCCCCCTTCCAGGGGGTCATTACAGTTCACAATTGTTTCAAATCCATAACGATTGTGTAGTTTTCCATTTCCATCTTTCCGCATGATGTTGTTGTTATTGTTGTTGTGCTTTATCAAATATTCTTGACATTAGTCTTTGCTGATTTCGTGATGTTTGGCACAACATTGTTGGTGTTGTTTCATTGTTAACTGTACAACAAAACAGCCAGCAATCAGGCAACGACAACATCTTGATGGCATCGACCAACGGCAAACGGCAGGCAACATTATGGCTCAAACGGAGCATGGCTGGCATTTGGGCATGCGACAATTTCAGTTATTACAGTGTTTATCTATTAGAGGAAAAACTAAAAAACAACAACAAGAAAAATACAAATAAAAAAAGAGAAGAAGAAGAAGAAAAAAAAAGCAGAACATAAATAGCTCATCAACGAATTGAAGATTCCAAGTTCAACTTCGAAGCTGATACACTTTTTGGCCAAGTCAAAGAGAAACAAACAACAATAGCAATAACAAGACAACTGTTGTTTTGCCGAACGTGGGAGTATCGTCGAAGTCAGGGCTCAAGTGTCACTTTGTTAGCATCTGACACTTGTGCCATACAACCACTGCCGGTGCTCCAGCACAAAATTTACAAGTCCATGTTTCATGTGGCCAAATTGCTGGCTGGCAAACATGTTGGTCAATGTTTGGTCGGTTGGCTTCCTGTATACAGTGTTGGAAATTTCTAAGTCCTCTTCAGGGTAGTCTGGTTGGTCGCTTTTTGGTGAGCTGTCATCTAATCAGAGGGAAAATAGTTTTGTAAAAAAATCGTACTTCTGTTTGGAAATATATTGAAATTCTTATTTTAGGGAAGGAAGTTCGAAGTGTGACACGAACGAACTCATACAGACATCAACAGGGCCATGTGGTGCAGGATTCAATTAGCAATGTTTTTCCATAGTGAAACTCTATTCAGTAAAGTTTTATAAGGAAAAATTCAATTCAGAAAGAATTTTCTTTAATAACACTTAAATTAACTAGGCACATTTTTAGAAAAACTCACTTTAATTTCTATTTTTTAACGAAAAACTTTATTCAGCTAAGTTGTCAAATGGAAAAATTCAAATTTTGGCAAAGATTTGCCATAGAAAATCTAATTCAGCAGCTTTTTTCTTAAGGGAAATGCTATTCAGCAGGTTATTTATATTGAAAAGGGCAATTCAGCAATGTTTTCTTAAGGGAAAAGCTCAATTCAGCAAAGGTTTTAATAAAACTTAATTCACCTAAGTTTTCTTGTAGAAAAACTCACTTTCATTATTATGAAAAACTGAATTATGGCAAAGGTTTTCCATAGCAACTTTAATTCAGCAGTGTTTACTTAAGGAAAATACTATTCAGCAAGGCATTTAAACAGAGAAACTCAATTCAGCAATGTTTTTTCGCAGTGAAACTCTATTCAGCAACGTTTTTCTGCAGAAAAACTCATTTCAGCTAAGTTTTCTTGTAGAAAAACTCACATTCATTATTATTTTTTACTGAAAAATGTTTTATAAAAAAATGTTTTATAATTGAAAAAATCAATTTTGGCAGAGATTTTCCAAAGCAACACTAATCCAGCAGCATTTTCCTAAGTGAAATAATATTCAGCAAGGTGTTTATATAAAAATATGTAATTCAGCAACGTTTTTCTATAGAAAAATTCAATTCAGCAACATTTTCCTCAATTCAGAGAAGTTTTTCTACAGAGAAACTCTATTCAAAAATTAACTTTCTACATAGAAATTAAATTCAACAAAGTTTTCCTCCAGAGAAACTCAATTCAGCAAAGTTTTTTAATATAATATCACACTTTAGCATCATTTTTAATATAAACCAACAATTCAGCAAACTCTTTCATAAAAATGGCAATTCGGCAACGTGTTTTAATATAAAACCACAA